>NC_064918.1:29691307-29796793 GCF_929443795.1 Astur gentilis
GCCCTGGTTGTGTCTTGTACCAACTTCTTGTGCCCCTCCAGCTTTCTCGCTGGCTGGGCATGAGAAGCTGAAAAATCCTTGACTATAGTCTAAACACTACTTAGCAACAACTGAAAACATCAGTGTTATCAACATTCTTTGCATACTGAACTCAAAACATAGCACTGTACCAGCTACTAGGAAGACAGTTAACTCTATCCCAGCTGAAACCAGGACATCGTCAAGTTCCAGAGCCCCATACCTGTTGTGTAGGGGCAACTGGGAAGGTGAGGGAGACCGGGAGCGGATTCGCCTGCCTCCCCGAACAGGGACCTGTATCCATTACCTTCCATCTCTTTGGTCCCCTCCTGCCGCCAGGCAGGAGGGTAGGGGAACCTCCGCTTCTTGCTGAGCCTCCATCTGCTGCCTCTGCCTCAGGGATGGTAGGGTGTGGCTCCACCAATCTATCTCCCTCTCACACTCCCTGATACTCCTCAACCTTTCCACTTCGTCCTTCAGCTCTACCACCAGGCTGAGCAGATCACTCACCTGGTCACACCTCACACAAGAGGTGTCCCTGCTGACCTCCATCATTTGTGATAGACTCAGGCACTCCCTGCAGCCAGAGACCTGGACAGCTGCATCTTTACATGGGACCTCTGTCTGCGTTGCCATATTTTTCCAAGCAATGGCTTTCACCCAAGTGGCAACCATACCTGGGTCTCCCTCTGGGCTGACACCCACCACTTGAGTAGCCTTCTCGAGCTGGGAAGAGGGGGGGCTGCGCCCTACCTGCGCAAACTGCCGCGCAAACTGCTACACCACGCCCTTTCTGCCTGTCCTGGTCGCTGGCGCTCCTCAGGGTTGTTCAAATCTCCCGCGGTTGCCCCTGGCAACGCCCACGCCGCGTCAGCCTCTCTCGCGAGAGCCTCCGGCTCTGGCCGTGTCCCTCCGCTCTTCCCCAGCGCTCCTGGGCCTCGGGAACCTCCCTGTCCACCTCAATCTAGCGCTTAGCCCCGCTAATGTTAATGTAGCAGGAACGACCTGAACCGACAAAGAGTGAGTTTTGCAAGGAACTGGGCGAGTGCAACAGTGACCCAAACCAAGCCAGTGTTGGCACCCAACAATCAAACACAATGCTTCTCTTGTCCTGAGTGCTCATCTTGAAAGATGGGGCCCAAGTCATAGCCTGTTCTTATGAACATTTGGGTGAGTGGTGGAAGCCCATGGAATGGGAAAATAATATCTATCTCTTAAGGGACAGGGGATAGTAGTTAATGAGAATGCATAAATCTGTTTGTTGGGTATAAAGATGGCTTAAGTATTTAGTATAAGTTGTAAGCATTGGTAAGAGGACATTTCAGGAATGACAAGTAGATGCAATGGGATGGTTAGAAGATAGAGAAATGTATTAAATTATGTGGGACCTGATCGTGACGTGAATGGTATGGAATAAGGGGTGGAGACTGTACTGGGTCTGGTTAGGATGGAGTTAACTTTCCCCATAGCAGCCCTCATAGTGCTGTGCTCTGTATTTGTGGCTAAACCAGTGTTGATAACACATTAATGTTTTGGCTACTGCTGAGCAGTGCTCACAGAGCATCAGGCTGTCTCTCCAATCCCCAGCCCCTAAAGGCCAGTATGTTGGGGGTGGGCAAGAGGCTGGGAGGGGACATAGCCAAGACAACTGACCCAAACTAACCAAAGGGTGTCGTGAAATTGGAGTGGCTTGGACCACTTAAAGAATCACCTCCAATGGTATTAGTAAAAATGACTTAATAGGAATTTATATAAAAGCACAACTTCACAGAATTCAATGGCAAGTTTCACTCTATTACTTAATATCATTGCCATTGATACAGATCCATTTTCTCCTGAAAAAGAAAAGAAAGAGACATGTTGGTGGGGAAGGTCGAACAAGTTATCCCTTTTATGATGCAGGATAAATCCACATAGCACTGATTCTATGTTTTCTGCTACTGCTATCACTAGCTTCCCAAGCAAGTGGGCCATGAAGTTTAGAGGCACAGTTCCAATTTGTGGCAGATTCACTATAACACGCTCTCCCTGGTGTATTTTCTCAAATTGTTTAACTGCTTGGGTTATTTTGCGGTAGAGACGGACACGACAAGTAATAGATCATGCAAAATGGCTACTTTATTGTTCTAACACACCTTTTTATCCCCTTCTTCAGAGTATGTGTTAGTATATGATTGGCTTAGTAACTAACAATTCATGATTGGTGAGTTTGTCAGGATGGTTCTTCTTATCACTATCTTGTTTTTGTACGGTCTTCTCGGATCTTTCCAGACTTCTCAAGGATATACTACAAGCTGCTCAAGGTTGCGCTGTTCTCGAACTGTCAGGAATTCCATAGACTCGTTGCATCCCCCAACAATTCCCCCTTTTTGTATTTGTGCTAAAAATATCGTCCCGGCTTCCCTCTGCAGGGCCCTTTGCAGAAGGCCAAAAAGACAGGGCAACATTAGGAGCATAGTTATCACAATCAAGATCACTACCCCCACAGTCTTAAGCAGAGATATCAACATTCCAGACAATCCCCAACCCTCAAATATCTTTGTCCTTGTGCTAAAAGCAAGAAATCAATTGCAGCTCTATTTTATAGCGTAGCATGTCTGACACTATCAATGTCTAGCAGTAAATCTGATAATACTACACCAGTCTGTATTCAGGGACCCCAGAATTTGTAATTCCTGGGGTGGCAATGAGGGTTAATGCCCGATCCGTGAAAACCAGGCATTCCCATCCATTGAGTCCATGAACTGCTGCACAGGGGTCTCCATCAGTAAGTTCTTAAACTTTGTCAATGTCAGTGGAACCCCCTATTAAACCTGTGAAAAAGGGATTGCTTGGTGTTGCTGTACTAAGGTATAAGCAATCTTGTCCGGTCACGTCAGCCAGGGTCATCGAGATGTTTTCTTTGGTTTGCGGTAGTATCCGTGACTACGTCCATCCGAGGACTGTGAGGTAGATGAACCATCTGTACATTCTTGTGCTGTCTTGCTCCGCAAATTCAGCCCAGCAATCGGTAGGTGCCAGCTTTATGTGGGCATCCCCACGGAGGCAACAATGGCCTTGCCGTACACCAGTCCGATGCTCTTCGGAAAATCCCGGTATTTATACATTTGTAGAGGAACGGATTTCAGCACACGTGGCCAGCGGGTGCCAAAAATCCGCCTCATTTGCAACCTATGACGCATGCGCTCGCTGGCCAGGCGCGCTGCATGAGTCATAGTCATCCTGTCTATTGGTTCATGGACTTTGTGATGCGGTTGCAATGCACAGAGAATCTTGACCTGTTATGTTGGCCAAGGTGACCTACACTTAGTTTTTGGTTGAGGTGGTATTCATATTGCCGCACCCTCTGGGATGTTCCAGATGATGATGGTCGTACAAATTGAGGGGGAGTCCATTGTGGGCCTGTATCTGTAGAAACACAAGCATAACCTCGCCCCCAGGTTAACAGCTCACATGGTCCACTCCACTGACCAGTAACTAAATCTTTAATGTGTACTTTGATGCCTCTTTGTAAATTCTGTGTTGAAAAAAGAGAAGTGTTGAAAAAAGGAGGTAGAGAAGAATTATCCCCATAATAGAGAAAGCTAAGAACATAAACTGTGTTATCTAAACATGCCTGTGGTGGCTCCCCAATCATTCCCCCTTTTTGTTTTTGAAGCTGCTGCTTCCGTGTGCCATGTGCACGCAGCTCTACTATTTGTGGAGAACCATTTTGATACACTACTTTGCTGTTCCAGTTGTTTTCATACCATACTACTGCTGCTTTACCTGTTTTTCCAGAACCATCTGTGTAAGACAGTAGGGCCTTTCACAGGTTCCGGCTGGCTTAAGCTTTTCTGACCAAATGGTATTTCTCGAGCAAATTTCAGGAGCAGGTGCGATGGTAGATGATACGAGACCTGTCCTTGAAAACCCCATAGCCGCTTGCAGCTTGTAATTGTTTGCCAGACACCATTCAAAGTACCAATTTTGAACAGGTAAAACAATCGTAGCTGGATCACGTCCTGTTAGTTCTACACATTGCTTTCTGGCTTTTATGATTACATCAGCAATAAGTTCAAACAAGCCAGGAGCAGTTTTTCGTGGCCAGAAATGACAAAAACATCCATTCTAAAATATGTAATGGGTCATCCCACTCAGAATTCCACTGCACCAAAGCACCAAATGGCACAGTTTTGTCAAATAGTACAAAGAATTGTACCAATTGAGACAGATCAATTCGAGAGACAAATTTCTTGTATATACATTGTTCCACCCTGTGAATTACATTTAACACTTCCTTATTTAATATTCTGGGTTCTGTTGGATCATTGGAATTTTTTAAAAAGTCCAATAGAGGTTGTAACTGTGAATTGGTCAGTCCAAGATAGGGCCTGACCCACTTCAAGGATCCCATTAATTTCTGTACATCACTGAGTGTCTTAACTGCAGGGTTAAGTTTCACAGGTTGGGGGCACAACCTGCTTATTTGTAATTGTCATTCCCAAATATTTCCAGGGTGCTATTTTTTGCTCTTTTTCAGGGGCAATAACTAACTCATATTGTTGTAGCAAATTCATGGCCAAATTGTTCATGCCATTCAACTGCTCCTTGTTGTCTGACGCTAACAGAATGTCATCCATATAGTGATAACTATAACTAGTAGGGAATTTTTCCCTTACAGGTGACAGAGCTTGTGCAACAAACGCTCGACAAGTGGTTGGTGAATTTTTCATGCTCTGTGGCAGAACTCTCCATTGATATCTTTTTGCTGATTGTGCATGATTGATAGAAGGCACAGAGAATGCAAAAATTTTTTAATTTTTTTTTTTTTTTTTTTTTTTGTCTTGGGAAGCTAATGGAATTGTAAAAAAAGAAAAAACCACCAATCCTTAAGGTCCATGACAATGATTTCCCAGTCTTGAGGGATCATGGCAGGTGAAGGCATGCCTGGTTGCAGAGCCCCCATCATGGCCATGACAGCATTGACTTGCCACAGGTCATGCAAAAATCGCCATTTTCCTGATTTTTTTTTTTTTTTTCACAAACACTGGAGTATTCCACGGACTGTGAGATGGTTCAATGTGTCCGGCAGCTAGTTGTTCTGCTACCAATTCTTGCAGGGCCTTTAAGTTTTTCAATTGGTAGGGGCCACTGATCCACCCACACAGGGTTATTTGTTAACCAAGTTAAAACAAGCATGGGTTATCTAACACCCTGCAGCACAGTGGCTCCCGTTAAAAATTCGTGGTAATTCTCACCCCCCACTGCGACAAGCAATCACTCCCCCATAAATTGAGGGGAGCTGCCATCACATATGGTTTAACAACTGCTTGTTGGCCCTCAGGATTGGTAATCAGAACTGCTGTGGCTGCCGTCCTTGCTCGTGTGGATCCTCCCAGCCCCACTGCTCCCATACCAGCCTCCTCTGTTGGCCAGGTAGACGGCCACAGATAATCGGCAATAATAGTCACATCGGCTCCGGTGTCCAGGAGCCCTGCAAGCCTTACTGTAGTCGGAGATCTTCCGTGATTCGACAGTGTGCACGTCATATGTGGTCAGGATGATGAGACAGTCTGAGACCAGCAGACCTGAGGGGGTCCCGTGGAGCTGAAGCCTCCATCGCATCGCAGTCGCTGTTCTGCTTTTGAAATAGAACTCGAAAAAGGAACAAGCTGTACTTTATTCTGCAAATCCTGCACTACTCTCCAGCCGATTGGATTGTGCTCATCGTGCCGGTTTGTGCCTGCAGCAGCTTTGAAAACAGGAAATGTAACAGGAGCCTCTGCTGTGTTATCTAGAGGCTTTAGAAATGCTGGTGTTAGAGAGCACGGGCTGAGGCGTTCTACTAGATCCCAGTTGCCGGAGTCGGCAGCACATCTTCTAACTCCCTCCCAAAATTGATCAGGGGATCTTGGGACTACAGTTATTGTGGATGGAGGGAGAGTCCATGGCAGGGGTTCTTTCGGTATGGTTTTATCTGCGAGCTGCAGAGATCACATAGTGTCAATTAGAGCTTTTTCTGCCTCAGTTTCATTTTGGCTCTCACTTTCCGTTCGGCCCTCATATTCAGTTTGACTCTCACTGTCCTTTCGGCCCTCAATTTCATTACGGCCCGCACTTTCCGGCTTGGTGTTAGTCACTGCATTTTTCTCCTCGGGGGGGGCTGATGGAGTCACCCCTTCTGCTGCCGCACCAGTAGGTGAGGAGGGCCCCTCATCGCCAGGTAAAGTAATTAATGGCGTAGGAGGAGGAGGTGAATAAGGGTATGATCTGATTTTGTTCGTGAGTGGTTTTCTGCCCGCAACTGCTGATATTGCAGCATCGGCCACAGCTGTTACTTGAGCAGAAACTTTTTCATTGATAACATTTTCTGATTTCTTATCTTTCTTTTGCTGATCTTTTGCATCACATTCTGCTTTCCATTCCTTCAGGGTCTCACGTAGTAGACGCCATAAGATCGCCAGCTTACAGAGCTCTTTCTATCCTTTAGAGGTCTCATCAAACATTTTCCAGCCCACCGCTTGCCATGCATCCACACTGAATGCAGTAACTGTTGTGGCTGTAAAGCCTTGCATCTTACACCGTATTAAAATCCGTTTCAGGCTTTGTTCTGGGGTTTTAACCCCTTTTCTTTTTAATAGGGCTTTCCAGGTAGACAAAATCGTCTCCTTTTCTTTTGTTAATTTCTGCCCCATTCGAACAGTTTAGTCCCCGGTGGCTCACCTTATTAGGTGTCTAGGCTCAGGTCCAGACCAGGCAGATTCCACTGCTCTCAGCTTCACCGGTCTCCGTCTCCGCAGCTTTTCTCGCTGCCGGTATACTCTTTCGCAGCTCTTGTCGCCACTGGTATACTTCTCGCTACTGCTGGATTTATTGCCGTTAGATGATCTGTTCGCTCAGGCGCATCGGGGTCACCATTTGTTGCGGTAGAGACGGACACGACAAGTAATAGATCATGCAAAATGGCTACTTTATTGTTCTAACACACCTTTTTATCCCCTTCTTCAGAGTATGTGTTAGTATATGATTGGCTTAGTAACTAACAATTCATGATTGGTGAGTTTGTCAGGATGGTTCTTCTTATCACTATCTTGTTTTTGTACGGTCTTCTCGGATCTTTCCAGACTTCTCAAGGATATACTACAAGCTGCTCAAGGTTGCGCTGTTCTCGAACTGTCAGGAATTCCATAGACTCGTTGCATCCCCCGACAGGGTTAGACACAAAAGTCTCTTGTCCCACTCAGATTCTCTCTGCTCTATTTCTTTGAATGCAGTTGAGCTAAACAGTAAAGGTTTCTTTGGTCCCTTAGGGCCAATTTGAAACAGATTACAAAAAGTACCATGTTCTGCAAAACCCCATTCAGCTATAACAGAGTCACAGGGGTGAATTGGTCCCAGTGATTGTTATGTTTTTAATTCCTGTATTAAGGTTTTAACTGCCTCTTCTTGTTCTGAGTTCCATTTCCATGGTTTTCCCTTCCATAAAGTGAGTACAGTGGGCGAGCAATGATAGAAAATCCAGGTACGTGTTTCCTCCAGTAGCCTAAAGTACCCATGAGTTGTAGTTATTTCCTAGATTGGGACATTTCTAACTGTTCTATTTTACTTAGTGTGTCCAGTGGAATCGCTGCACTTCCTGCAATCCACCAAGTACCTAAAAATTTTACCTCTCTGCCTGGTCCTTGACATTTCTTAGGTGGGATTTCAACTTCTGCTCTGTGTAGTGCCTGTCATACTGCTGCTGCTGCTTCCCCTGCTGTCTCAGGGGAAGTGCCCCCAATTAGAATATCATTTACATATTGGTATAGTTTCACATCCTGGGGGAGTGAGACTGTTTGTAAAACTTCTGCAGTGAGCAATTGTGGGAGAATGTTTATATCCCTGTAGGAGTGTGTTAAAGGTATATTGTACACTTTCCCAGGTGAAAGCAAATATCTCTTTATCCTTTTCTTGTAAGAGGACCATGAAGAAAATAACTTTCACATCTAATGTCGCCATCCACAGGTGTGCGGCTGCTTGCAAAGTAGCTGTTAAGTTTGCAATGTTTGGTACAGCAGCTGTTAGCGGGGCTGTATTAGCATTCAAGTGCTGATAATCAACTGTTAAACGCTACCTCCGATCCGGTTTACAGACTGGCCAGACAAGTGAATTATATGGGGAATGAGTTCTAGAGATGATTTGTCTTTTCTCTAAATCCATTATTATCTCTGAAATTCAGTTTTGTGCCACAGCAGAAATAGGGTATTGTGGCACATTAATAATCTTTGAATCAGGAAGTGCAGGGGCTGCATGGAGTACATGCACTGTAGTCTCTTGATTTTTGTCAGGCTTAGGGTTTGAACCGAACACTACCATCCGGCAGGTGTCAGGTTTGGCCGTTCAAAACATCAACATTGAAAATATTTTCATTGTGATTCTTGATAGCAAAGTGAGTAGATGACATACGCTTCTCACTTGGGAGCCATAAGTTTATTTTTGTGGTTTGGCACAAAACACTTGTTCTGTTTACTCCGGTGATTTTAACTCTTTGCCATCCAGGTCGTACACCCAACTTCTCAGCATCTTGTTGTGTTAAAATTGGAATTTGTGCTCCCATATCTATTAGGAATTTCACTAATTGTTGTCGAGGACCAATTGGGATCAAAATGTATGGGCCATTGTTATCTATCCATTGATAGGATTCCACTTGCCAGACTGACAGACCCAATCATTGTCTGGGTGCTACTATTTTTTTGCTTCTGCATCTTTGGGAGAAAAAGGGGTATTCCTCCCTCTTGGAGGAGGGGTAGGTGTCTGAGTGTTTGGAGCATTTCCTTTCTGATTGTTATCATCATCATTATGTTTCTCGAATGCCTGAAGTAGACTCTGGATAACACTGGCATTTTGTCTTTGAATTGCAGCTCTAAGGATGCCTAATGAGAATGCTTTGTTGTATAATTCTCTCCACCTCTGAGTTCTGGATTGACGATAAATGGATTCCTGTTCTTGGGGGTTATTTTGGGTTGAATTTTTAAGTTGCCTAACATTACGAACTATCTTTTTGGTTTCATCAGACAGATTATTCCAGCCCATTTCTCGCTCATGATTTATGACGTCATGCATTAGTGTTTCCCAGGTAGGGACATTCCTAAGCACTAGGGCCTCTTCCTCGTTGTTAGCAGCTTCTCTTACAGCCAAAAGGGCATTAAAGTCTGTGTCTCTCCTGATTTAATCTCTTTTTCAAATGAGGTAGGGTTTAAGTACAGCAGGGGCTCCCTTAATTAGAGGCTTTAGCATGTCAGGATCCACAATTGCTGATATGGAAACATTAGGAGGGGTGCATTCATGCATGCCCTGGATACAGGCAGCTTTTATAATAGCTGTAGAGAGCTCGTTCATGGATTTAATAGGTATTAATAGAGTCTCTCCTCTCTCTAAAAAATCTATTCCACCAGCCCAGTATGCCACTCTACTTGTTATCAAGTGGGAATTGTCTGGGGGTATGGGTCCAGCATTTAAAAAGACACGAGGGCCCCAAAATCCATTGGCTTCATCTCCATTAAGTAAGATTTTATGTCCCCCAGTTAGACACACTCGCCATAGGTATTCAGTTTCAGTTTCGCCTGGCTTACTGCCATAGCATTCTTGCAAATTGGCCATCTGAATTGGATCGAATGGGGGTGTTTTTCAGGTACAATCTCCTGTTCCACCCCCAGGTCCAGTGGTTTCTTCTGTTTTTATAATGGGCTTGTGTCGTGGTTTAACCCCAGCCAGCAACTAAGCACCATGCAGCCGCTCACTCACTCCCCCCCACCCAGTGGGATGGGGGAGAAAGTCGGGAAAAGAAGTAAAACCCATGGGTTGAGATAAGAACGGTTTAACAGAACAGAAGAGAATAAATTAATAATGATAATGATAACACTAATAAAATGACAACAGCAATAATGAAAGGATTGGAATGTAGAAATGATGCGCAGTGCAATAGCTCACCACCCGCCAACCGACACCCAGCTAGTCCCCCAAGCGGCGATTCCCCACCCCCACTTCCCAGTTCCTATACTACATGGGATGTCACATGGCATGGCATTGAGTGGGTGTATCATATCCCCTATCATGCACAAGCCTCTGGGAAAATTGAGAGATACAATGGACTGTTAAAAGCTACACTGAAAGCAATGGGGGGGATTTCAAACATTGAGATACACATTTAGCAAAAGCCACCTGGTTAGTCAACACCAGAGGATCTGCCAATCGGGGTGGCCCTGCCCAGTCAGAATTTTTACATACTGTAGAAGGGGATAAAGTCCCTGTAGTGCAACATATAGATGGGCTTGCAGTCGAGGGGTGGACTTGACCATGGACATTGTCACGCATGTTATCCATGAATGTGAAACCTGTGCTACAATTAAGCAAGCCAAGCGGCTAAAACCCCTGTCGTATGGAGGGTGATGGCTGAAATATAAACAGTGGGAGGCCTGGCAGATTGACTATATCACACTCCCACAAACTCGCCAAGGCTAACACCATGTGCTGACAATGGTGGAAGCAACCACCGGATGGCTGGAAACATATCCCATGCCCCATGCCACTGCCCGGAACACTATCCTGGGCCTTGAGAAGCAGCTCTTGCCGTGACGTGGTACCCCAGAAAGAATTGAATCAGAAAACGGGACTAATTTCCGAAACAACCTCATAGACACCTGGGCCAAAGAGCATGGCATTGAGTGGGTGTATCATATTCCCTATCATGCACCAGCCTCTGGGAAAATTGAGCGATACAATGGACTGTTAAAAGCTACGTTGAAAACAATGGGGGATGGAACTTTCAAACATTGGGATACACATTTAGCAAAAGCCACCTGGTTAGTCAACACCAGAGGATCTGCCAATTGGGGTGGCCCTGACCAGTCAGAACTTTTACATACTGTAGAAGGGGATAAAGTCCCTGTAGTGCACATGAAAAATATGTTAGGGAAGACAGTCTGGGTTACTCCTGCCTCAGGCAAAGGTAAACCCATTTGTGGGATTGCTTTTGCTCAAGGGCCTGGGTGCACTTGGTGGGTGATGCAAAAAGATGGGGAAGTCCGATGTGTGCCTCAAGGGGATTTGATTTTAGGTGAGAATAGCCAATGAATTAAACTGTATGATATTAGTTGCTATATAAACCTGCTTCTGTATGTTATCATTACTATAATTGTTATATGCTATATCCATAGTACAATAGTAAGAATCACTTGGATCAAGTAAGAAAGAACTGTGATAAAACTGAGCAAAGCGCAGTAGTGATGGAACCAGAACTGACTCCAGCATGCAATAATCCAACGGTGCACGCCATCTGTTGTGGTTTAACCCCAGCCAGCAACTAAGCACCACACAGCCGCTCACTCACTCCCCCCCATCCAGTGGGATGGGGGACGAAATCGGGAAAAAAAAGTAAAACTCCTGGGTTGAGATAAGAACGGTTTAATAGAACAGAAGAGAAGAAACTAATAATGATAATGATAACACTAATAAAATGACAACAGTAGTAATAAAAGGATTGGAATGTACAAATGATGCACAGGGCAAGTGCTCACCACCCGCCGACTGACACTCAGCTAGTCCCCGAGCGGCGATTCCCTGCCCCCCACTTCCCAGTTCCTATACCAGATGGGACGTCACGTGGTATGGAATACACCGTTGGCCAGTTTGGGTCAGGTACCTTGGTTGTGTCCTGTGCCAACTTCTTGTGCCCTGGCTGGGCATGAGAAGCTGAAAAATCCTTGACTTTAGTCTAAACAATACTGAGCACCAACTGAAAACATCAGTGTTATCAACATTCTTCGCATGCTAAACTCAAAACATAGCACTGTACCAGCTACTAGGAAGACAGTTAACTCTATCCCAGCTGAAACCAGGACACCATCCTCCTGCTGCGTCTAATGTCACCTGCTTGTCACACCGCACTGAAGCCCAATTCTGCTCTGCCGACTGAGAGCACTTTGCACCATCTCCCCTGCCCAGACAGACTGATATGACATGGAGCCCAGAGTTGGAAACTAAATGAACTCAGCGAACATTTTATGAACGTGACCCATAAACTAAAGTAATTATATCTCTTTGTGCGTATACATATATATATATCATTGTTCATATGTCTCAAAGGGATGGAAAGGTGATGATGATTGATCAGCATGTAACTAAAGGTATGGGAACTGAGCATGACATCACTGGTCTAGAATAAGTGGTGGATACTGTCCTGGTTTCAGCTGGGATAGAGTTAATTGTCTTCCTAGTGGCTGGTACGGTGCTATGTTTTGAGTTCATTATGAGAAGAATGTTGATGACACTGATGTTTTCAGTTGTTGCTAAGTAATGTTTAGTCTAAAGTCAAGATGTTTTCAGCTTCTCATGCCCAGCCAGTGAGAAAGCTGGAGGGGGACAAGACGTTGGCACAGGACACAGCCAGGGCACCTGACCCAAAGTGGCCAACGGGGTATACCCGGGGTATACCATGTGACGTCCCATCTAGTATAGGAACTGGCGGGGTGGGGGCGGGGGGAATCACCACTGGGGGACTAGCTGGCTGTCGGTCAGTGGGTGGTGAGGAACTGCACTGCACATTTGTATGTTCCAATCCTTTTATTATCACTGTTGTCATTTTATTAGTGTTATCATTAGTGTTATCATTATCATTAGTTTCTTCTCTTCTGTTCTATTAAACCGTTCCTATCTCAACCCATGAGTTTTACTTCTTTTCCCGATTTTGTCCCCCATCCCACTGGGTGGGGGGGGGGGTAAGTGAGCGGCTGCATGGTGCTTAGTTGCTGGCTGGGGTTAAACCATGACACATACAAAGAAAAATCACATTAGAACTGATTTCTCATTAATTGTACAGAGATTGGGAATGTAAAAAGGTAGGGAAGACCCTCCTTTTGAGTCACAAGGTTCAGAGGAGACCCCCTTGCTTTCTAAACTCCTGTCGGAGTCTAGGTGCGGCTGGATCAACTCCCAGTCCCAGACTTGGACAATAGTTTATATCTAAAGAGATTATAATAGCAGCCTGAGATTCATTCACAGTCGAATAAAGTTCATGACAGTAATTTAAGCATAGATTTTTAATCTATATTTGTAATATATTTGTAATATAGTTGCTATAGAATATTCAGGTTAGTACGCACACAGATGCATAAAGGCACTAAGAGATATACATATTAGCGAGTAAAAGAGGTAAACCTGTTAAAAATTCTCCTCAAGTTCAGTGAAAATATTCACATTGAATGCTTCAGTATCTTTCTCAATGGGCGAAGGGTCGAGCCTCAAGGATTGGAGAGTATCAGCCCAAGTCTTTTTGGCTTTTGGCAACAGACCTCCAATCTTCGCAAACTGAAGAGTTTGTGAGCTGAGAGGCATCCCACTCAGAGGGAGATGCTGGTCGCAGCCTGCTGCGGTCCAGGAGAGCTCAAAGGGTCTCACTTAGTACCGCTGTTTATAGGTTGGGGGGATGATTGTATTTAGTCATTAGCAAATTACTGGGATTCCAGTTGTGCTGGTACCATTACACGAGTTGTGATTCAGATAAGGAAGGCTCCAGGGCTGTCAGAGAATGAGTTAAGATTCAGATATGGGATGCTCCAAGGCAGTTAGGAGAGGACTGAGATATGTCTCAAGGTTGTCAGGAGAGAACTAATTATTCCTACTCCCATCCCCCACATCCGCCTGGTAGTAGGAGCCCTTGAGACGGTCAGCATGACTACCTGTCTTTGCCGTGTAGAGAGTTCCTGGTACGGTCAAGGGACGCTTAACTGCCCAACTCATTACACTTATGCTAAGGCCTAGTGAGGCTTCCTGAGTTCGTAGATCAGCCCAGAGAGGGGGAAGAAATGCACCACCACAATGGGATATTCCATACCATATGACATCATGCTCAGCAATAAAAGCTAAGAAAAGGAGGAGTGGGGGGCATTTATTATTAAGGCATTTGTCTTCCGAAGCAACTATGCTACGTGTACTGAGGCCCTATTTCCCAGGAAGTGGCTGGGAATTGCCTGCTGATGGGAAGTAGAGAATAAATCTTTTTGTTTTCCTTGGCTTCTGTGCGTGGCCTTTGCTTTTCTTAATTAAACTGCCTTTATCTTGACCCACAAGTTTTTCATCTTATTTTCTACCTTTGTCCCACTGAGGAGAGGGACTGATAGAGTGGCTTGGTGGGCACCTGATGGCCAAGGTTAACCCACCACATCTGACCAGCTTAAATTTTACTCTATGTCAAATTATCGAATAAAGCTACAGCACTGCATTTTTCCATTTTACCTGTCAAAAGTGTGTGTTCAAGACTTATCTGCAGATATATATAGTAACTGAAGAACTACTTTCATATATATATTGATTGGTTTGTTTATTGGGGGAAATTTCTACTAAACAAATACAAAGCTGATAGAGTTTGGGAGTTGGTAAACTTAGCAACTCTTGACATTGTGTGCTGCATTCTTTGAGTGGCAGCTTGATTTAACTTCTATACATCACTACCTGATCTTTATATAGGAAGGAAGATACATGCCTTTGCTTGGAAATTTTCAACTTAACAATACTACAATATGGAATTCCTTGATGAAAAGTATATACTGCATATTAATTAGTTAATATATCAGCATCATGGGTCGGGGCTTTTTTTTACCATGCCTAAAAACAGATTTCTGGTACACACTTGAATCAGTGATGCCTGATGGATAATACTTTTGAAGGAAGATTCTAGCTCCTGAACTTTGTGTCTGTGCCTGTGGATATATACTTAAACAGTATGCTTTGCTTTGTAGTAGAATACCACCTGATCTTCCTGAAAGCACTTTGCCTGGAAAATTTTCTAGTGAAATAGGAGAGCTGATTAGACAATAAATTTGTAGTCTTTTTGAAGTGTGCTTTAAGGCTCCAGAAGAAAATCCCAAGAAAACTCTAAGATTTTGATTCATCTCATAATAGCTGTGTTTGCAGATATAAACACAATGACAGACACCTCCAGTGCTTACCATTGTCTTAGATTAGTTCCTGCTTGTAAAAGTTGCAGAATTAAACATCAATGACAAGGTTACTAAAATCCTGAAGGAGACAGCTAGTAGTTAAGGATGCTAATGAAGGTAAAGAGCTTGTTTGCGGTCATGTGTTTTACTGCTGGCTCCCATTTGATGCTTGTAACATCACTGAAAGAAGAACTACAAAGATGGGGATCTTTAAGATGCTTCCAGACCTGGCTCTTCTGGAGGAGAGTATGGGACCATGTCATATATTATTAACTTCAAACTCTAAGATGTTTTATCCCAGTTGCCATAAAGTTGGGATTTAAGAAGAAAAAGGATTTAACCCTGCTTCTATATGCTAAGCTTTCTAGCAGATGCTGTTTGAGTATAAACCTGACATGTCTTTTAAGAGTCCTGCACTGCCCCTTGTTATCATTGTTATGCACTGGCAACCTTTGATTTTTCTTTTTGTATAGCAATTTTTAATGACGTAAAAAAAAATTTGGTGATGCACCAAAATACTGTAGAATCACAGAACCATAGAATGGTTGGGGCTGGAAGGGACACTGAAAGATCATATAGTCCACCCCCCCACCCCCCCCCCTGCAGGGACAGGGACATCTTTCACTAGATCAGGTTGCTCAAAGCCCCATCCAACCTGACCTTGAACACTTCCAATGATGAGGCATCCACAACTTCTCTGGGCAACCTGTTCCAGTATCTCAGCACCTTGCAACCTGTTCCAGTATCTCAGCACCTTCATCATAAAGAATTTCTTCCTTATGTCCAATCTAAATCTACCCTCTTTCAGTTTAAAACCGCTGCCCCTTGTCCTGTCACTACAGGCCTTGGTAAAAAGTCTCTCTCCATCTTTCTTAAAAGCCTCCTTTATATATTGAAAGGCCACAATAAGGTCTCCCTGGAGCCTTCTCTTCTCCAGGCTGAACAACCCCAACTCTTTCATAGAAGAGGTGCTCCAGCCCTCTAATCATTTTTGTGGTCCTCCTCTGGACTTGCTCCAACAGGTCCATGTCTTTCTTGTGCTGGGGACCCCAGACCTGGACGCTGTACTCCAGGTGGGGTCTCACAAGAGCAGAACAGAGGGAGACAATCGCCCCCCTTGACCTGCTGGCTACGCTTCTTTTGATGCAGCCCAGGATACGATTGGCTTTCTGGGCTGCAAGTGTAAATTGCTGGCTCGTATCCAATTTTTCATCCACCAATATCCCCAAGTCCTTCTCCACAGGTCTACTCTCAATACATTCATCCCCCAGTTTGTACTGATACTGGGGATTACCCCAACCCAGGTGCAGGACCTTGCACTTGGCTTTCTTGAACTTCATGAGGTTCCCATGGGCCCACTCCTCAAGGCTGTCAAGGTCCCTCTGGAAGGCATCCCTTCCCTCAAGTGAATCAGCTGCACCACTCAGCTTGGTGTCATCTGCAAACTTGCTGAGGGTGCATGCAATCCCACTGCCTATGTCGTTGATGAAGGTATTAAATAGTATTGGTCCCAGTATGGACCCTTGAGGGACACTGCTCATTACTGGTTTCATTTAGATGTTGAGCCATTGACTGCAACACTTTGGACACAGCCATCCAGGCAATTCCTTATCCATCTAACAATCCATCCATCAAACACATCTCTCTCCAATTTAGAGGTAAGAATGTTGTGGGACACTGTGGTGGGTTGACCTTGGCTGACCACCAGCTGCCTACCAATCCATTCTATCACTCCCCCTCCTCCACAGGACAGGGGAATAAAATAGCAGGAAAAGCTCATGGGCCAAGATAAGGACAGGGAGATAGAATAGAATAGAATAGATCGCTAAACAATTACCGTCATGGGCAAAATAGACTCAACTAAATTTAATTTATTGCCTATTAATAAAAGAGTAGGATAGTGAGAAAAAAGAACAGATCTAAAAACACCTTCCCCCCATCCCTCCCTTCTTCCCAGGCTCAGCTTCACTCCTGACTCTTCTACCTCCTCCCCCAGAGTCGTGCAGGGCAAGTGGGGAGTGGGGATTGCAGTCAGTTCATAACAGTTCTTCTCTGATGCTTATTCCTCCTCACACTCTTCCCCTGTTCCAGCGTGGGGTCCCTCCCGTGGGACACAGTCCTTCATGAACCTGTCCAACGTGGGTCCTTTCCACGGGCTACAGTTCTTCACGAACTGCTCCAGCATGGATCCTTTCCATGGGGTACAGTCCACCAGGAACGGACTGCTCCAGCATGGGTCCCCCACGGGGTCACAGGACATTCCAGAAAACCTGCTCCAGCATGGGGTCCTCTCCAAGGGCCATTGTTCTTGCCAGGACCCTGCTCCACTGTGGCAACCCATGGGCTGCAGAGGGACAACCTGCATCACCATGCTCTTTACCATGGGCTGCAGAGGAATCTCTGCTCTAGTGGCTGGAGCACCTCCTCCTCATCCTTCTTCACTGTCCTTGGTGACTGCAGGGTTGTTTTCTCTTACATGCTCTCACTCCTCTCCCTGCCTGCAGTTTCTGTTGCACAGCAACTTTTTTTTCCTTAAATATGTTATCACAGAGGCGCTACCACCATTGCTGATTGGATTGGCCTTGGCCA
Organism: Astur gentilis; assembly: GCF_929443795.1. Classification (NCBI taxonomy): domain Eukaryota; kingdom Metazoa; phylum Chordata; class Aves; order Accipitriformes; family Accipitridae; genus Astur; species Astur gentilis. The sequence continues at coordinate 29,708,872 of NC_064918.1, forward strand.
GCACCGGGTCCATCTTGGAGCTGGCTGGAATTGGCTCTGTTGGACATAGGGGAAGATTCCAGCAGCTTCTTACAAAAGCTACCCCTGTATCTCCCCCACTACCAAAACCTTGCCACGCAAATAAAGGTTTTTGCAGGAGGTAGAAATAAACGGACACCTGTAAAGTTGAAGGCAGACGACAGATGACCCTTTATTGCTAAAACACACACATATTTATAATCACATATTCTGCAAAGTCATTGTGCACACGCACAATCATAGAATATGATTGTTATACCATCTCTGTACACGCGCATAAACATAAGGCATAATTGGTTATACCAACTAAAACATGCGAAACTTGTCTCAGTCTAATTGGTCAAGACAAACTGCCGAATTGAGGTTCTTTGTGCCAAGTTCCCTTTATTGTGGAATGCGTACTTGTGTTCTTCTAATTGGCTTTATTATCATCTTCTGTTCAAGGTCTTCTAAAGGCGTCTGGAATGCTCTTGTGACCGTTAGCTAAACATGTTCCTACAACTCCCCTTTTTTGTTTTTCGACAAATTAACACATGCTGTATTGCCTTTTGCAAAGATCTATGAACACAATTAATTAAACACAGTAAAAGCAACATTATACCTAATAAAATACATAAGAATAAAAGAAACCCCAATTTTTAACAAAGATACAAACTAACTCCTAAGTACCTATCCCGCAGCTAGATGCTGTAAGTCGAAATGACAGCTTTCTTAATTGCGTTAAAGCTCTCGCAGCTCCTTCTTGCCTCTGCAGTTCTGTTATCTTGTTTATTAATTGCTCCACTTTCCAAGTTCCTCATGTCCATTGTTTTTCTGGTGGTTCAAAAGTCCGTTCATACTGCAGCTGTCACGTACTCCAGCCCACTCATGCTAACTGTGGCCTACTTATGCTAACTCTAAATAATCAGGCTCAAATAAATGTTCCCCATTTTTCATGAAATCTCCCACAATTCCCCCTTTTTTGTTTTTGTGCAAGCCAAGTTACATGAAATGCTTTTGCAATCATACGTTCAACTATTTTTATAGTATATGGTACAATCATTACAACTGCTAATACTACAATTAGAATAACTAAGCCATGCATAAGCAAATCTTTCAATCATCCCATAATTCCCAAACTTGCTAGCTATCCACTTAACCCTGTGTCAGTTATCGTGAGACTTTTACTGTGAATCATATTGATATCAGGTGTTAGTAATGTAAGTTGTCCGAGGCTACATGGCCTTGGATGGAATTCCACCCCCTCACGCTCTGTCCCCGCGAATTAAAAACATCCCCGCAGGTAAAACAGCTGGAATAGAAAAAGAGCGTGATATTCTGGAATAGATATAGTTACACCAAGCTGTAGCATTTCTATATACAAGCAAAATAGATAGTTTCTTGATGTGTTATGTTCGCCAAGGTTACCCATACATTCTGTTTTGGTTGTTGGATCATCCATTCTTCCCTTATGTGTGTCACCCATAACAGCGAGAAGGAGTCCTTTTAGGTTCAGTGTTTTTCCAAGGATGTAAGGACTGTCCAGGGTTTTACCCACTTTGCTGGTACCCATCTTGTTCCGTGATCTGTAACAACACAAGCATAGCCTCTTCCCCAGGTTATTAGTTGAAATGGTCCTTCCCATACATTTTTCTCAACATTTTTAACCCTAACTTGAACATTGCTATTAATGTCAAACAAATCTCCTACCATGCCTTGCACATGTTTTACAATTGGTGGTACACTTTCGCCATCTGTCAATCTCAAGTAATTCAACACATATAAAACTTTGTTCAATCGTTCATGAGGAGTAGCCATCTGCTCTCCCCCTTTTTGTTTTTGCAGTTGGCATTTCAAAGTCTGATTCATACGTTCTACAATTGCCTGGCCTGTAGGGGAATGTGGTATACCTGTGGTGTGTACAATACCCCATTGACTAAAAAATTTTTGAGTTGTCTGTGTGATGTAGCACAGCCCATTGTTGGTTTTTATCTGAAGTGGAATGCCATGTGCTGCAAAAGCATCGACTTGTTTCTCCTGTCTGCGCTGTTGCCCATACAGCTGCAGAAAAACAATCCACAGACACATGAACATATTTCAGTTTACCAAACTCAGGTACGTGTGTTACATCCATTTGCCACAATTGTAAAGAATGCAAACCTCATGGATTTATGGCTCCAGGTGAATTTGTTCCCACAAGTTGACACTCAGAACATGTCTGTGTAATGGCTTTTGCATCTCCAATGGTTATTCCAAATTGTTTTGTAAGTACCTTTGCTGATTGATGAAAAAACCCATGTGAGATTGTAGCTTGTCCTAACTTATCTGGTGAAGGTCCCGTCCACACACGAGCTACCAACCGATCTACTGTTGCATTTCCTTGTACTATTTCTCCTGGCAGATTCGTGTGACTTTGAACATGACTTACAAAATAGGGGTGTAACCTGTCATTTAACAGGTACCACAATGTTCTAAACTGTTGGTATAAATCCTCTTGTTTACAGTGTTTCAAAATAGCTCTTTCCATTCGTTGTACTACCCCAACAACATAAAGCGAATCGCAAATAATATTTACAGAAACATTCGACCATAATTTAAACGCTTCAATAACAGCTTGCAACTCTACTTTTTGCACCGAGCCTTCACAATGAACCACGTGAGTCTTCCATTCATTGCCTTCTCTCCATACTACACCGGCTTTTCCTGATTTGCTTCCTCCATCGGCAAATGCTGTAGGTCCTTTAACAGGGTGCTGACTAAGTTTAGGTATTGATTCTAGCCCTGTGTTTTTCCAAAAGGTGAACATTCGATGACTCGGGTAGTGAATACTTAGTTTCCCCGTGTAGCCCTCTATTGCAGTTTGAAGTGCTACAGAATTCTGCAAACCCCATTCGCAATAATCTTGTTGTAAGGGAATTAACAATTTCCCTGGTTCCTCACCGGCTATTTCAATTATACGTGATCTGCCTTTGATTATTAACAATGAAAACATTTCCAATCTGGTGGTAACTGTCTTTTTGGGCTGGAATGGTGCAAACACCCATTCTAAAATTTGTAAAGGATCTTTTTCAGCTTCCAACCACTGCAATATAGTAGCATACGGATGTTGATCATGATTTATTATGGCTAATTGAAGTTCAACATCTCCCACCCGTCGATCTCCGTATGCTGTTTCTAATTTTTTGGTTATCCCCTGTAAAGCTAATTCGGCTTCTTCTGTTAACGTTCGAGGGGAACGTAAATCACCCTCTCCTGTCAACAATGTTAATAATGGACTCATTTCCTCATTTGTAATGCCACAAATGTTTCTCACCCAATTTAGGTCTCCTACCAACTTTTGAACATCATTTAATGTCTTGATTTCTGTTCTCAATTGCAGTTTTTGTGGGAAAATAGCTGTTTGCGTAATTTTCCAACCCAAATAATTCCAGGGAGATTGACATTGAACCTTTTCTGGTGCAACCTGTAGCCCTACTTCTTTTAGCTTAATTGTTAACTCATTGATCAGTTCAGGTTTATTTAATTGGCTTCCAGCAAGCAATATATCATCCATGTAATGATATATTATATACTGAGGCCATTTCTCTTGTACCGGTTTTAATACCCAATCCACAAAAAGTTGACACATTGTTGGGGAATTTTTCATAGCTTGTGGCAATACCGTCCAATGATATCGTTTCATTGGTTCAGCTTTGTTAACAGATGGCACCGAAAAGGCGAATTGCATCGCATCCTGTTCATCCAAAGGAATGGGAAAGAAACAATCTTTTAAATTAATTATCAAAATGTCCCAGTCTCACGGAATCATGCTCGGGGATGGCAACCCAGGCTGAAGGGCTCCCATGTCTTCCATAATCTCATTTATTTTTCTTAAATCATGTAAAAGTCTCCATTTTCCACTTTTCTTTGGGATTACGAACACAGGTGTATTCCAGGGACTTGTTGTTGGTCTAATATGTCCCTTTTCCAATTGTTCCTGTACCAGCTCCTGCAGTTTAACGACCTTTTCCTGGGTTAGCAGCCACTGATCTACCCAAACCGGATCATCAGTTTTCCATTTTAATTTAAGGGTTGGTCGCTCTTCAATGGCCGCTCCACAAAATGCTTAGGATTGCTGACAATAGTACAACTCATCTGCCCTAATACATCCCACCCCAACAAGTTAACTGGTACAGGAGCGATGTAGGGACGCACTGAGCAAACATAACCATCAGGATTTTTGCATTTTAATGTTACTGCACTTTGCATGGTGGTTGATGTTCCACCCACCCCCACGAGTCCATGGGCTGGATTGACCAGCTGCCAACTTGATGGCCAGTCTTTGCTTGAAATTATTTTCACATCTGCTCCTGTATCAACTAATAGCTGACAGGTCCAGAATTTAGGTTGATCTTGAGGGTGTAAAAACTGAATTTGCAAAGTTGGCTTTCTTTGTCCAATGTCTAGAGCCCAGAAAATCTCCGGTTCTCCCGTGGAACCAAAACCCTCTGTCCCCCTATGTCGTTTCAGAGCATTGGGAACATGTGCTTGAAAAGGAACAAGTTGTGCAATTCGGCTTCCAGCTGGAATGTTAACCGGTGGCATAGGTGTCCATACCATAACTTGAATTTGTCCTGTGAAATCAGAGTCAATTACTCCTGGCAAAACAAACAATCCTTTCCTAGTTGTTGATGATCGTCCTACTAATAACGCACTCAGTCCAAACCCTAATGGTCCACATGCAGTTGTTGGAATACACTGCACGGTTGTATCAAAAAGCGTTGTTTCTACTGCTGTGTCCAGGTCCACTCCGGCACTGCCTGCTGTCCGGGCGGAGAGGCTTGCCAGGCAGCCTGAGCGGCTGGTGCTATTTGTGTCGTCGCGCGGTTCACCGGCGCGCTCTGCTGGCCGTTTCCCGCCATAGGTGGTAGTGGAGAGCTATTCTTATGATATTTAGAACGGCAAACAGGAGCCGTGTGGCCACCCTTCTGGCATCTTGCACAAACCTGAACTGGCGTTACAGTTTGTTGTTGATACTGCAAATGATTTTGTCCCGGTTTCCCTTTAGCTCGACATTGTGCTTTTAAATGGCCGGGCTTTCCACAATTGTAACATTTTTTATCCCCTCTAAGTGCAACCGCAAACGCTTCTGCTAATGCATTCATTTGGAATGATGTAGTTCCAATCTTGTTACATGCCTCAACCATATCGATAAGGCTGGCATTTTTGGGTAGCGCCAGCAAAGGCTTTTTACAGTCAGCGTTTGCATTCTCTACTGCCAATTTTAGTGCCAAAGCATTCTGAGCCTCCACACTCGATACTTGTTTAGTTAGTGCATCTCTTAGTCTGTCAATGAAGGACATGCACGATTCCTGGGGACCCTGCTTAATCTGTGTGAACGACATAACATTTTTACCTTCTTCTGGCAGAGTCATCATTGCTTTAAATGCCATTACTGAAGCAGTTCTCAAGGCTTCTATGGGAAACTTTGCCTGTAATCTTGGATCAGTAAATTCACCAGTCCCAATAAGGTGAGCTATCCCTATTGTCTTCATTGGGTCACCATCGGGTCTATCCAAATTTTTTATAGCGACTTCTTCACACAGTCCCTTCCATCTATCTCTCCACAGCATTTTCTGAGTTGGCTTTAATAGTATGCTGGCTAATTGATTGCAATCATACGGAGTCATAAGTTGAGCTCCAAAAATATTGTCGAGCAGCGCTTCCGTGTAAGGAGCCGTCAGCCTGTAATTATGGACTGACTTGCGCACTTTTTTTATCAAATCCCATGAAAAGGGATTCCATTCATTTGAATCATTTGCCCTCACTATAACAGGATAAGCATGAGGAACGACCACTCCCTCGCTTGCTGCTTTCTTATGTATTTCTCTCCAGTAACTTCTCTGGTCACAGCCCAAGCCTTCAGCTACATTGTAACTTGGCGGCGGTTTTTCTTTTTCTAAAGAAATATCGTCTTCGGGAGGTTCTGGCCAATTATCATTATCGTCAGGTAAAGGTGGATATAAACCCTTAGACGGCTTAATCGGGCGTATTTCTTTCTCAGGTTTTGGTGGTAGAATAGGTGGTGATGCCTTTTTTGGCTCCGGTGTATCTTTTACTGAACCATCCGGTAATGTCATTTTATGACAAGTAGAGTCAGAGGGACAATGCGAACAAGATGACTCATTGGTATCGTATCTGTCCTCCTCGCCATTTACCGGCACCGATACTTTTGGATTCAAAGTCGAATTTGCCTCTGCTGCCACCTTTCTTTCTGTCCGTAAGGATTGTATATTGTCAAAAAGCAACCGCCAAGTAATAACCAGGTGTTCAGCGTGTTGATCCCCTTTAGAGATCGCATCCCATAATTTTGTTCCAATTTCCGCCCAAATATCAGGCTCAAATGCGGTAGCCGTTTCAACAGGATAGCCCTGAACTCGGCACCATTTCAATAACCCTCTCACAAAGGATTCAGTACATTTAATTCCTGTCTTAGAGAGTATATGCAGTAGGAGTCTGACTATTGCCCTTTCCTCCGAGGACAAGTTCTGCCCCATACTGCCCCTGGTTGCTCACCTTCCTTTCAGGTGTCTTCTCAGCCTAGGCTCAGCTTTCCTGCTTCGGTCCCGCCAACAGCAGTACCTCCAACCAGGGCTTCTCCTGCTGCATCTTCTGTGGTCTCAGGGCCACACCGGGGTCACCATTTGCAGGAGGTAGAAATAAACGGACACCTGTAAAGTTGAAGGCAGACGACAGACGACCCTTTATTGCTAAAACACACACATATTTATAATCACATATTCTGCAAAGTCATTGTGCACACGCACAATCATAGAATATGATTGGTTATACCATCTCTGTACACGCGCATAAACTTAAGGCATAATTGGTTATACCAACTAAAACATGCGAAACTTGTCTCAGTCTAATTGGTCAAGACAAACTGCCGAATTGAGGTTCTTTGTGCCAAGTTCCCTTTATTGTGGAATGCGTACTTGTGTTCTTCTAATTGGCTTTATTATCATCTTCTGTTCAAGGTCTTCTAAAGGCGTCTGGAATGCTCTTGTGACTGTTAACTAAACATGTTCCTACAGGTTTATGTGATAATGTTTTGGTAGCAGGGGGGCTGCAGAGGAGGCTTCTGTGAGAAGATGCTAGAAGCTGCCCCTGTGTCAGACAGAGACAGTTCCAGCCAGCTCCAAAATGGACCCACTGCTAGCCAAAGGTGAGCCAATCAGCAACGGTGGTAGTGCCAATATGATAACATATTGAAGAAAGGGTAAAATAGCTGCAGAACAGCACCTGTGAGAGAGGAGTGAGAATATGTGAGAGAAACAACTATGCAGATTCCAAGGTTAGTGAAGAAGGAGGGGGAGGAGGTGCTCCAGGCACTGAAGCAGAGATTCCCCTGCAGCCCATGGTGAAAACCATGGTGACACTGATGCAGGTTGTCTCCCTGCAGCCTATGGAGGTCCATGGTGGAGCAGATATCCACCCTGAAGCCTGTGGAGGACCCCATGACAGCAGGTGGATATGTGCCCTGAAGGAAGCTGCAGCCTGTGGTGAGAGCCCATGGAGAAGCAGGCTCCCAGCAGGAACTGTGGCCCATGGAGAGAAGCCCACACCAGAGCAGGTTTTGTGGCAGGACCCGTGGCCCCGTGGGGGACCCATGCTGGAGCAGTCCATTCCTGAAGGACTTCACCCCATGGAAAGGACCCATGCTGGAGCAGTTCTTGAAGAACCACAGCCCATGGGAATGACCCACGTTGGAGAAATTCATGAAGGACTGTGTCCTGTGGGAGGGACCCCATGCTGGAGCAGGGGAAGTGTCTGAGGAGGAAGGAGTGGCAGAGATGAAGAATTATGAACTGACTGCAACCCCCATTCCCCATCCCCCTGTGCCCCTTGGCAGGAGGAGTTACAGGAGTTGGGAGTGAAGTTGAGCCCGGGAAGAAGGGTGGGGTGGGGGAAGGTGTTTTTTAGATTTTTTTCTTATTTCTCATTATGCTACTGTCTTATTAATTGGCAATAAATTAAATTAATTTCCACAAGTTGAGTCTGTTTTGCCTGTGACAGTAATTGCTGAGTGATCTCCCTGTCCTTATCTCAACCCATGAGCTTTTTCATCTTATTTTTTCCCCCTCTACTGTTGAGAAGAGGGAGTGATCGAGTGGCTTGGTGGGCACCTGGTGGCTAGCCAAGGTCAACCCACCACAAGTATGTCTTATTTTAAAGAGTTACTTAGATAGAACACATTATGATCACCCCAAGTATCCATCATCTGAAATCATTCACCACTGTTTTCCCCTCCTATCAACCATCACAACTGTGAGAGACTGAAAGAGTTAATGTCTCAAACATTGTGGTGGGGCAAGTTCTGCATAATGTGGACTGAACCACAATGAACCACATGTGAGAAGTCATTTAGCAACAGGGTGCGGAGGGCATGCCGGAGGGTGCACAGTTCCATGTTCTGATACGCTGAGCAGGGCAGCTCACCATATATGGCCAGAGGACATACAAAGTTTATTTGAGGAAGGGGGTCATGGCCACCCAATGGACCCTTCACGACCACCACCCCATAATGGCACCTGCGCACAAAATCGAGAGTTACATAAGTCCTTACGGGCAGTGTGCAGTAGACCAAGAGGGGCACGATTGATGTGAGAAAAGGCGGGAACTGGGCTATAAAAGACGCCGACACGAGGAGCCCCGTGCACATGCCCTCCAGAACTGGACCTCTAGATTCTTCTTTCTCTCTCTGTCTCGCTCTCTCTTTCTCTCTCCTTTTTCATAATCCCTACACCTCATCTCTTTAGACAGAAAACCATTGACCAAGTGTGGGACTAGGGGGGAAGAGGTGCTCCAGGTGCCGGAGCAGAGATTTGCCTGCAGCCCATGGTAAAGACCATGATGTCACAGGTTCTCCCCCTGCAGCCCATGGTGGTCCACAGTGGAACAGATATCCACCTTGCAGCCTGTGGAAGACCCCACACCAAAGCAGGTGGATGTGCCCGAAAAAGGACTTGTGACCCCGTGGAGAGCCTGCAGTGGAGCAGGTTCCTGGCAGGAACTGCGGTCCATGGAGAGGAGCCCATGCCAGAGCAGGTTTTCTGGCAAGACCTGTGACCCCATGGAAGGGAGCCATGCTGGAGCAGTCTGTTCCTGAAGAACTGCAGCCTGTGGGAAGGACCCACATTGGAGAAGTTCATGAAGGACTGTCTCCTGTGGGAGGGACCCCACGCTGGAGAGTGAGGAGGAAGGAGTGGCAGAGACGAAGCGTTGTGGACTAACCACAACCCCCATTCCCCATTCTCCTGTGCCCCTCATGGGGAGGAACTAGAACAGTAGGGAGAGAAGTTGAGCCCAGGACAAAGGGAGGGGTGAGGGGAAGGTGGTTTTAGATTTGGTTTTATTTCTCATTATCCTGCTCTGATTTGATTTGCAATAAATTAAATTAAAAGTCAAGTCTGTTTTGTCCATGCCAGTAATTCCTGAGTGATCTCCCTGTCCTTATCTTGATCTTTTTTCATATTTTTCTCCCCCTGTCTCGTTGTGGAAGGGGAGTGATAGAGTGGCTTGGTGGGCACGTAGCAGCCAGCCAAGGTCAGCCCACCACACATATCCATTCACCTTCTTTTATAAAAGCTAGGTAAAGAAGGAGGAAGGGGGGACATTCAGAGTTATGGTGTTTGTCTTCCCAACTAGCTGTTACACTTCATGAAGCCCTGTTTTCCTGGAGATGGCTAAACAGCTGCCTGCTAATGGGAAGTAGTGAATTAATTCCTGTTTTGCTTTGCTTGGGCATGCAGCTTTTGCTTTGCCTATTAAACTGTCCTTATCTCAACTCACGAGTTTTCTCATAATTACCCTTCCAATTCTCTCCCCATCCCACTGTGGGGAGAGTGAGTGAGTGAGCGGCTGTGTGGGGTTTAGCTACCTACTGGGGTTAGACCATGATACTTGTCGCCTATGGGATCATAACATATACCTTATGCATAATTTTATTTTCTTATTGTCGTGGTTTAACCCCAGCTAGCAACTAAGCACCACACAGCCGCTCACTCGCTTCCCCCCCACCCAGTGGGATGGAGGAGAGAATTGGGAAAAGAAACAAAACCCGTGGTTTGAGATAAGAACGGTTTAATGGAACAGAAAAGAAGAAACTAATAATGATAATGAAAACACTAATAAAATGACAATAGTAATAATAAAAGGATTGGAATGTACAAGTGATGCACAATACAATTGCTCACCACCTGCCGATCGACACCCAGTTAGTCCCCAAGCGGTGATCCCCCCAGCCCCACTCCCCCCAGTTTATATACTAGGTATGACATCACATGGCATGCAATACCCCGTTGGCCGCTTTGGGTCAGCTGCCCTGGCTGTGTCCCTGTCGCGTCCCAAAGTTGGAGTGACTCAGGTTCATGGATTTCCTTTGTCAGAATTAAGGTGAAACGACACCAGGGGAGTTCAAACAACAACCAACATTTATTCAACCTAGCTAACTTTGTCCAAGTACACATGAACTTGTTAATATGAACCTTGCAACATGTCATTAAGCTGCTGTTTGAGAAGAGGAGGGAAGTATAGAAAAATGAAATGGAAAAAGGAACATGAAATGTATCAGAAGGAGAGCCCTCCCGTTGAGTCACGAGGTTCAGAGCAGACCCCCTTGCTTTCTGGACTCCTTCTCAAAGAGGAGCCCAGGGGCGGCTAGATTCACTCCTAGTCTCAGACTTGGTCAACGGTTTATGTTTAAAAGGATGAGGTGTAGGGACTATGGAAAAGAGAGAAGGAAAAGAGGGAGAGAGAGAATGAGAGAAAGAGAAAAAGAAAGAAAGAAAGAAAGTGAGAGAGAGAGAGAAGAAAAGGGTTTCACCAGTCCTGGGTCCAGCATTGGTCCAGCCAGCGTACAGATCCAGTTCCGGAGGGCACGCACTGAGGACTCGTTTTCTCTTCTTTTATAGTGTGTTAGTTGATGATCTCAACATGCGCAGTTCCCACAACTGGGGTTCACTGGAATCGGTCGGTGAGCTTTGGGGGGGGGTGGGTTCATTGTGGAGTTGCCTCTCTTTTCCTGCTGGCATGACCGCTTAAGATAGAAGCACAGTCCCAACTTCTGTGGGGCCTTCTTCCTCCAGGAAGGCATAAATTGTGTTCTTTCTCCTGGTCACTTAAGATAAGGAATTGGGGCTTTGGAGAAGTGTGTTCCCACCCTCCGTGGGGCCCTCTCCTGTGGCCACATTGTCCTGTTCACAAAACTCCAGCATTTTTACAGAGGCCGTTTTCTCCAGCAAAGCTCTTTTAGCGGATGTTTGAGACATTGAATTTGTCAGACCGTCACAGTCCCCTCCCAACTTCTTGTGCCCCTCCAGCTTTATTGCTGGCTGGGCATCGGAAGCTGAAAAATCCTTGACTTGAGACTAAATACTACTTAGCAACAACTGAAAACATCAGTGTGTTATCAACATTCTTCTCATACCAACCTCAAAGACATAGCACTATACCATCTACTAGGAAGACAATTAACTCTATCCCAGCTGAAACCAGGACACTTATGTTTAATTTTGAAAAAAAAATCTGTGTTATAATTTTGTTCTTGGTTCATCTGAATGCTACCTCATGTGATGCAACAGTTTAATATTTTCTCTATTGCTTTTTTGTGTCTTAGAATAATTTGGTATCCATCTCAAGGAATAGCAGGAGTTTGTGAAGAATGTCTACAATTCCTTGGTACCTTTCATGAGCTTTAGCTCTAGTTTTAATCTTGCTGTGACTTTTTTCCCCCTTTTCCATCTCTACAAACATGGTATCTGTCTGTATCTGTGACTATTCTAGGGGACCTTCAAGAGCATAGTGAAGTGACATTTTTAAGCCCTTTTAGCTGAATACAAAATTGTCATATGATTAAGAACAACCATGTAGAAAATTGAGACGGTGACTCTTGGCACAAGTTGGTGGGAGACAACTCCCCACCACTGTGTTTGTAACCTGGGGCTGGCAGTGCATATAGCAGGATCACCAGCTCACACTGGAAGAGCCTTTAAGCTGCATACAGGTCAAGTTCTATAGGCTAGCTTCCCCTGCTCTAGATAGTGCAATGTGGCACCTTTGTAGATATTCTTACATAGCTCAGTTTTAACCTGACTTTTCCCTTTCAACTAAATATTTTACTTTTTTTATTGCACATTGGAAATAATTATTTCCCAAACCCTTTGCTCTATAAGTACATAATTCCAACAGCATGTTTTGGTGACAGCAAAAGAAAATGGAATTTCCAAGTATTCATAATATATGTATGTGAGTAGTACAGGGACAACTTTTAGCCAAGATGTGACAAATACCCCACCCCCAACATCTGATGAAATACCTGCCCCTGCAGACAGCCAGTTGTAACATTTGCTCCGGATGTCACGCCCCTCTTTCGGTCACATGGTTTGTTGTGATTGGCTGGAAGCATCCACTACCACACGGGCTGCGAGCGTGGGGGTATTTTCACCCTTAGCCCTAGCGAGCGTAGTGGGCTGTACTGTACTCTGAGCTTTGTTTTCTCATCTCGCTGCATATCGGAGTTCCGCCGCCCTGGACTGCAGGTAAGAGGTGGGGGTGGTGTCGTTTCGCTGAGCTGCCGGGGTTGCATTTCGGGCTCCGCGGCGGGCCCTGCCTGTGCCTGCTGGGGCGCGGGCGACGGGTGGTACCTGGGGAGGGGCCGTGGGAAACCGGGCAGACTTTAACGCACCGTGCGGCTGACCAAGGCGCTGCGGGGACCGGTGAGGGGCTGGCGGGAAAGGTACCGTGCGGTGGGACCGAAGGGTGGCGGGCGGGTGCTGCGAAGCGCCAGTGGGTGGTGTTGCGGAGTGGCGGCAGCGGGACGCCCAGCACTGTTAGCGAAGGTTGTGCGAGGGCTGCGTCCCCCGTGGGGCCCGCCGGGGCGGTGCGATTAAATCACCCAGATGTGCGTCTCGGAGTGTGTGCTTCCTGGCTGTCGGGCCGCGGGCAGGCGGGTGCGCGTGTACTGGCTGGGTCGCGGCGTTAACTGCGGTTTCCTGTCGTGTCAGGGTGCTGAGCCCAGGGAGTTGGTGTACTGCTTAGGCGTTACGCTTCCGCGTGCGGCAGCGGTGGGGATGGGGTGTGTTTTTCTTCTCCTCCTATAAATGCTTTAAAATATAATAGAAATAAGAATTAGGCAGTGAAGAGCAGAGCAGTGAAGCTGTTCTGGCAAATCTAGGAGGAAAAATAAAGGTATTAATTCTGATATCTTTGTGCGGAAACCTTGGGAATTTTAATGTAAATCCTTAAGCTTGTAGTTAGATTCATCAAGTGTATTTTTTTCACCAGCTATTGTTAACAGTCTAAACTGGTGGGAAAGCCACAATTAACATATGTTAGCACCTGTATCTGTTCATAACTGCTTAATTCTTCTAAGTTGCAGCTTACAACCAACAGCAGTCCCAATTATACTATTCTTAATACTCTTATACAAGTACTAAACCTGACTATAACCTTACTATTCAGTCTAATAGTAACAAGGTGTACTAGTGCCCAGCTTTCTATGGGTAACTTTATATTGCACTGTAGGAAAAGGTGGTAGTTTTTTGGTTTGGGTTTTCTTGTGGGTGTTGGGGTTTTTTGTTTGTTTCGGTGGTGGTTTTGGTTTTTGGTTTTGTTTGGTTTGTGTGGTTTGTTTTTTTTTTTTTAGTGAAAGGTAAATGGAGGGTCAAAGCTCCTTTTAAATGTCAGTTATATCATCCATGATAGTCACAGATTGCATTTGTGCACTATAATGTACATTAAAATGTTACTTTACAGAATATGAAGCTTGCTAAGTGGTTTTGGTTTATTGGCAGGTTTCTTTTGCCTATTAAGATATTGGGGAGGGAGTGTCTCTGAACAGTTAAAGTACTGGTGTTTCAAGTGTCCTACAGCTATGTGGGAAAATGGTCTCAGGACTTAATTTTTCTTCTCTAGTAATTATTTATATGCAATATTATGTAGGGTTTTAGCTGACATAAGTGAGAGTGCATGTGTATCTATTGCACAGAAAATAGCAAATAATATATATTAGTAGATGTTTTCTGTGAACATGTCTTGGCTTGTTACAGTGTCTGTCTAGGGTGGTGCTGTACATCACTGTACATACATGCTTCAAAAGCTGCATGCAGAAATGAATTAATGTCAGAAGACTACAGTTAAGCAGATCTTGGTAGGAATGATGGAGAAGGTATGTGAGGGGAGAATGATTTGCTGCTTCTACCAGCAGTTGGCTGCCTTCTGATATTGCTCTGATTAAAGTAGAATTCCTTGGAACATTCACATAAAGAGGCACAAGGAGTAGAGATGTGCAGCACTGATTTTTTTTCCCTCTTCTCTTTCCCTTGTTTCCCTTATTTAAACCTTCTCTTCCCACCACACAACGTTGCTGCTGTTGGTGTATTTTGAAACGTATTCTGTCTTATGTGGCATGTTGGTGTTTTGGGTTTTTCTTGGGTTTGTTGTTTTTGAGAGTGGTTATGAGGATGGAGGAAGAGGTGGTACTTGCAATGACTCTGAAATTGAGGGAAGTGGACAATGGCTGTGTGATCACTGAAATTAAATTCTTATATGACTATACTGGCATTGTAGCATGGCTTTCTTTATAATATCTTCATCTTTGACCAGCCATATCCTGCCTGTCTTGCCACCAGGCTTGCATAATCAGATGCAAATGCAATATATTATGGTAAAGTCAGATGAACTGAGTATTTCTGGTCAATGTTTGGCCAGTCATTGGAAGCATTCAAGGTCAGATTGGATTGGGCTTTGAGCAACCTGAAAGATGTTCCTGCCCCTGCAGGGGGGTTGGACTAGATGATCTTTGAAGGTCCCTTCCAACCCAAATGACTCTGACTCTGTTTTCTCTTGGCACTACTTATAAGTGTAAATCATATTTATTATATTTGACTGAGCTGTTGGACTTCTATTAATGTTTGTCCTGTAGTGGCATTGCATGTAAGTAAACACTAATTTTTAGGCAGCATTTAAGTATGGGGAGGGACATTTGAGAAGAAGGCAGAGAGTAAAACTTGAAAGGTCACATAGTTTTAGTAAACTTGAGGAAATGACCTTCTGATGTGTGGATGGTGTAAGTGAAATGAGACACACCTTTCCAAGAAACAGTACCTGCTGCAGATTATATCACTGGGTTTGCGTGGCAAGGTTTTGGTATTGGGGGGGCTACAGGGGTGGCTTCTGTGAGAAGATGCTAGAAGATTCCCCCATGTTCAATAGAGCCAATGCCAGCTGCTCCAAGAGAGAGCTGCTGCTGGCCAAAGCTGAGCCAATCAGCGATAGTGGTAGTGCCTCTGTGATAACATATTTAAGAAGGGGGGAAAACTGCTGCGCAACAGCAGCCGGAAGAGAGGAGTGAGAATATGAGAGCAAGAACTCTGCAGGCACTAAGGTCACTGAAGAAGGAGGAGGAAGAGGTGTTCCAGGTGCCAGAGCAGAGGTTCCCCTTCAGCCTGTGGTGAAGAGCATGGTGATGCAGGTTGTCCCCCTGCAGCCCATGGAGGTCCACAGTGGAGCAGATATCCACCCTGTAGCCTGTGGAGGACCCCATGCTGAAGCAGGTGGGTGACCGAAGGAGGCTGTGAGCCCATGGGAAGCCTGTGCTGGAGCAGGCTCCTGGCAGGACCTGCGGATCTGTGGAGAGAGGAGCCCACGGAGCAGGTTTTCTGGCAGGACTTGTGACCCCATGGTGGACCCACGCTGGAGCAGTGTGCTCCTGAAGGACTGCATGCTGTGGAAGGGACCCATGCTGGAGCAGTTAGTGAAGGACTGCAGCCCGTGGAAAGGACCCGTGCTGAAGCAGTTCATGGGGGACTGTCTCCTGTGGGTGGGACCCCCTGCTGGAGCAGGGGAAGAGTGTGAGGAGAAAGGAGCAGCAAAGACAACGTGCAATGAACTGACTGCAACCCCCATTCCCCATCCCCCTGTGCTGCTCAGGGGGAGAAAGTAGAGAAGCTGGGAGTGAAGTTGAGCCCAGGAAGAAGGGAGGGGTGGAGGGATGGTGTTTTAAGATTCCTTTTTATTTCTCATTATCCTACTCTGATGTTTGGCAATAAGTTAAATTAATTTCCCCAAGTCAAGTCTGTTTTGCCCATGATGGTACTAGCTGAGTAATCTCCCTTATTTTGACCCATGAGCCTTTTGTTATGTTTTCTCTCACCTGTCCAGTTGAGGAGGGGGAGTGATAGAGCGGCTTGGTGGGTACCTGGTGTCTAGCCAAGGTTAACCCACCACAGTCACATTAAGACAAAGAACTAGTTATTTCAAGTGCTTCATTTGGGGGACACACACACAAAAAAACCCCTCCCCCAAAACCCCCAAAGTAAACTGTGTTGATTAAACATGATATTTTTTTCCTAATAAATTTAAGAGTAGGTCTTATTTAAAAATAGCGTCTGTCTGAATAGCTGTCCCTAGAAAAAGGATGAGTGTAATATAGTTTTTGTTTAGGTTGATAGTTTTAAAATACTCAATGCAGATCTGTATTTTCAGGCATGACAACATAACTTACTACCGAACGTGTTTCTTGTCCAACATAAAAGCAGTGAAGACCTTTCTTGCTATTAGCATTTAGTTTTTAAAGAAAAAAAACTAGTCTTTATTCAATGAAATCTGTAATACATTAAAACTCTAACTTTCTCCTTCTCTCTTTATTAAGTAAAGTTTAATTGAATATTTTCTGACAAGTCAGATTTATATTTTTTTCCAGGTCAATGTTGTGGTTTAACCCCAGCCAGCAACTAAGCACCATGCAGCTGCTCACTCGCTCCCCCCGCCCCCCAGTGGGATGGGGGAGAGAATTGGAAGGAAAAAGGTAAAACTTGTGGGTTGAGATAAGAACAGTTTAATAGAACAGAAAGGAAGAAACTAACAATGATAACAATAATAAAATAACAATAATAAAAGAATTGGAATATACAAAACAAGTGATGTACAATGCAATTGCTCACCACTTGCCAACTGATGCCGAGTTTTTTTCCCAAGCAGCCATCCCCCCCAGGCCAACTCCCCCCAGGTTATATACTAGGCATGACATCACGTGGTATGGAGTACCCCGTTGGCCGCTTTGGGTCAGCTGCCCTGGCTGTGTCTCCTCCCAACTTCTTGTGCCCCTCCAGCCTTCTTGTTGTCTGGGCACGAGAAGCTGAAAAATCCTTGACTTTAGTCTAAACACTACTTAGCAACAACTGAAAACATCAGTGTGTTATCAACATTCTTCTCATACTGAATCCAAGACATACCACTTTACCAGCTACTAGAAAGAAAATTAACTCTATCCCAGCCAAAACCAGGACAGTCAACTATCCTGAAACTGGAGAGATGACTTTGAAAGTTAAACTTAATTTTCAGTTGATTAGAAGATGAAAGTAAAGGATGTGAAAAAATAAAATGCAATAATAATGAAAAACTTTTTAACTTTTTTGAATTGTTACTAACTAGAGAAACAAAATGTTTTGCTTTTACACTATGTATGAACTTTTTACATGTGTCCTAGTTTAGTGATGAGTAATAGCAAGTGGCTATCTTGATGCTGGTTAGGAGCATCAACTTAGTAATGTAGTATATGGGGGAAAGTTTTCATATATGATGGTTCTGGCCCACCAAAAGTCACTCCCCTCTTCTGGTCATGCCATCTGTTGTGATTGGCTTGCCGGACCAGCCACCCCTACCAGTTTATCCAGTGTCGTGGTAGAGACGGATACGACAAGTAATAGATCATGCAAAATGGCTACTTTATTGTTCTAACACACCTTTTTATCCCCTTCTTCAGAGTATGTGTTAGTATATGATTGGCTTAGTTAGTAACTAACAATTCATGATTGGTGAGTTTGTCAGGACGGTTCTTCTTATCACTATCTTGTTTTCGTACTGGTCTTCTCGGATCTTTCCAGACTTCTCAAGGATATACTACAAGCTGCTCGAGGTTGCGCTGTTCTCGAACTGTCAGGAATTCCATAGACTCGTTGCATCCCCCAACAATTCCCCCTTTTTGTATTTGTGCTAAAAATATCATCCCGGCTGCCCTCTGCAGGGCCCTTTGCAGAAGGCCGAAAAGACAGGGCAACATTAGGAGCATAGTTATCACAATCAAGGTCACTATCCCCACAGTCTTGAGCAGAGATATCAACATTCCAGACAATCCCCAACCCTCAAATATCTTTGTCCTTGTGCTAAAAGCAAGAAATCAATTCCAGCTCTATTTTATAGCGTAGCATGTCTGACACTATCAATGTCTAGCAGTAAATCTGATAATACTACACCAGTCTGTATTCAGGGACCCCATAATTTGTGATTCCTGGGGTGGCAATGAGGGTTAATGCCCAATCCGTGAAAACCAGGCATTCCCATCCATTGAGTCCATGACCTGCTGCACAGGGGTCTCCAGCAATAAGTTCTTAAACTTTGTCAATGTCAGTGGAACCCACTATTAAACCTGTGAAAAAGGGATTGCTTGGTGTTGCTGTGCTAAGGTATAAGCAATCTTGTCCGGTCACGTCAGCCAGGGTCATCGAGATGTTTTCTTTGGTTTGCGGTGGTATCCGTGACTACGTCCATCCGAGGACTGTGAGGTAGATGAACCATCTGTACATTCTTGTGCTGTCTTGCTCCGCAAATTCAGCCCAGCAATCGGTAGGTGCCAGCTTTATGTGGGCGTCCCCACGGAGGCAACGATGGCCTTGCCGTACACCAGTCCGATGCTCTTCGGAAAATCCCGGTATTTATACATTTGTAGAGGAACGGATTTCAGCACACGTGGCCAGCGGGTGCCAAAAATCCGCCTCATTTGCAACCTATGACGCATGCGCTCGCTGGCCAGGCGCGCTGCATGAGTCATAGTCATCCTGTCTATTGGTTCATGGACTTTGTGATGCGGTTGCAATGCACAGAGAATCTTGACCTGTTATATTGGCCAAGGTGACCTACACTTAGTTTTTGGTTGAGGTGGTATTCATATTGCCGCACCCTCTGGGATGTTCCAGATGATGATGGTCATTCAAATCAAGCGGGAGTCCATTGTGGGCCTGTATCTGTAGAAACACAAGCATAACCTCGCCCCCAGGTTAACAGCTCACATGGTCCACTCCACTGACCAGTAACTAAATCTTTAATGTGTACTTTGATGCCTCTTTGTAAATTCTGTGTTGAAAAAAGAGAAGTGTTGAAAAAAGGAGGTAGAGAAGAATTATCCCCATAATAGAGAAATCTAAGAACATAAACCACGTTATCTAAACATGCCTGTGGTGGTTCCCCAATCATTCCCCCTTTTTGTTTTTGAAGCTGCTGCTTCAGTGTGCCATGTGCACGCAGCTCTACTATTTGTGGAGAACCATTTTGATACACTACTTTGCTGTTCCAGTTGTTGTTTTCATACCATACTACTGCTGCTTTACCTGTTTTTCCAGAACCATCTGTGAAGACAGTAGGGCCTTTCACAGGTTCCGGCTGGCTTAAGTTTTTCTGACCAAATGGTATTTCTCGAGCAAATTTCAGGAGCGGGTGCGACGGTAGATGATACGAGATCTGTCCTTAAAAACCCGCCATAGCCACTTGCAGCTTGTAATTGTTTGCCAGACACCATTCAAAGTACCAATTTTGAACAGGTAAAACAATAGTAGCTGGATCACGTCATGTTAGTTCTACACATCGTTTTCTGGCTTTTATGATTACATCAACAATAAGTTCAAACAAGCCAGGAGCAGTTTTTCGTGGCCAGAAATGACAAAAACATCCATTCTAAAATATGTAACGGGTCATCCCACTCAGAATTCCACTGCACCAAAGCACCAAATGGCACAGTTTTGTCAATTAGTACAAAGAATTGTACCAATTGAGACAGATCAATTTGAGAAACAAATTTCTTGTGTATACATTGTTCCACCCTGTGAATTACATTTAACACTTCCTTATTCAATATTCTGGGTTCTGTTGGATCATTGGAATTTTTTAATAATTCCAATAAAGGTTGTAACTGCGAATTGGTCAGTCCAAGATAGGGCCTGATCCAGTTCAAGGATCCCATTAATTTCTGTACATCACTGAGTGTCTTAACTGCAGGGTTAAGTTTCACAGGTTGGGGCACAACCTGCTTATTTGTAATTGTCATTCCCAAATATTTCCAGGGTGCTATTTTTTGCTCTTTTTCAGGGGCAATAACTAACTCATATTGTTGTAGCAAATTCGTGGCCAAATTGTTCATGCCATTCAACTGCTCCTTGTTGTCTGATGCTAACAGAATGTCATCCATATAGTGATAACTATAACTAGTAGGGAATTTTTCCCGTACAGGTGACAGAGCTTGTGCAACAAACGATTGACAAGTGGTTGGTGAATTTTTCATGCTCTGTGGCAGAACTCTCCATTGATATCTTTTTGCTGGTTCTGCATGATTGATAGAAGGCACAGAGAATGCAAAAAATTTTTAATTTTTTTTTTTTTTTTTTTTTTTTTTTTTTGTCTTGGGAAGCTAGTGGAATTGTAAAAAAAAAAAAAAAAAACCAACCCTTAAGGTCCATGACAATGATTTCCCAATCTTGAGGGATCATGGCAGGTGAAGGCATGCCTGGTTGCAGAGCCCCCATCATGGCCATGACAGCATTGACTTGCCACAGGTCATGCAAAAATCGCTATTTTCCTGATTTCTTTTTTTTTTTTCACAAACACTGGAGCATTCCACAGACTGTGAGATGGTTCAATGTGTCCGGCAGCTAGTTGTTCTGCTACCAATTCTTGCAGGGCCTTTAATTTTTTCAAGTGGTAGGGGCCACTGATCCACCCACACAGGGTTATTTGTTAACCAAGTTAAAACAAGCATGGGTTGTCTAACACCCTGCAGCACAGTGGCCCCCGTTAAAAATCTGTGATAATTCTCACCCCCCACTGCGACAAGCAATCCCTCCCCCATAAACTGAGGGGAGCTGCCGTCACATATGGTTTAATAACTTCTTGTTGGCCCTCAGGATTGGCAATTGGAACTGGTGTGACTGCTATCTTTGCACGTGTGGATCCTCCCAGCCCCACTACTCCCATACCAGCCTCCTCTGTTGGCCAGGTAGACGGCCACAGATAATCGGCAATAATAGTCACATCAGCTCCGGTGTCCAGGAGCCCTGCAAGCCTTACTGTAGTCGGAGATCTTCCGTGATTCGACCGTGTGCACGTCATATGTGGTCAGGATGATGAGACAGTCTGAGACCAGCAGACCTGAGGGGGTCCCGTGGAGCTGAAGCCTCCAGCGCATCGCAGTCGCTGTTCTGCTTTTGAAATAGAATTCGAAAAAGGAACAAGTTGAGCAATGCGAGTACCTTTAGGGATTGGTACTGGTGGGTAGGGGGTCGAAATCATCGCACAAATTTGACCTGTTAAAGCAGCATCAATAACTCCCACATGCACGATTATTCCATTCAACGTGCTACCTGATCTTCCCGGTAGCAATGCACTCAGTCCCCGTCCTATAGGACCCCTTGCATTAAGAGGGACCTTAACGATGTCTTTCGTGGCTAGAGTTACTGTGTCGGCGGTGGATACATCCAACCCTGCTAAGCCAGCTGTCGCGGCTGACAATTGTTCGCAGAGAGGAATTGGCCGGCTGTCGTGAGGGGATTTGTTCTCCTTGCGCGCCCTCTCACACTCATTTTGTGGTTTTCCTGTAGCGGCTGTCCATTAGCATGAAATTGGGAATGACACTGTTTTGCAAAGTGTCCTGATTTCCCACATTTCTTGCAAGTAATCTCCGGTGAGTGGTGCACCGGTTGTTTACCTGGTGATGTTTTGTGTGGAGAAGTTACCATGATGTGCCCTTCGCTGCCACACCCAGAGCACTTTCCAGAATTTCTCATAGCATTCACTATGGTGGTCACTGTGTGTACCAGCATCCCAACTTTAGAACAGGCAGCTACCATGTCAGGGACAGAAGGATCTCCTGGCAGAGCCTGTATGATCTTTTGACAGTCCTCATTAGCATTATCTTTTACCAACTGTTTGCATAGCATTTGTCTTAAGACCGCATCTTCTACCTGTTTTTCCAGGGCAGCAGATATTTTTTTCTACAAATTGTAAAAAGGGTTCTGTGGGGCCTTGGCGGATAGTGATGTATTTTTGCTTCGGAGCTGCCATATCCATTGTTCGCTTTACTGCCATAAGGCCTATATTTCGTGCTTGTTCGAGAGCCAGCGGAGGCCATGTAGCCTGTAGCTGAGGGTTACTATACTGCCCTTCACCAAGCAAAGCATCCTCTCCAAGGCCTAATCTCGGGTCACCCTGTGGCAGTCGTGAATTATGCAGCGCCGCCGTGCGTGCCATCTGCCTCCAGGTGGATTGAAATACTTGCAATTGTACGGGCTGAAACAGCACTTGTGCTAGATGCATAATATCATATGGACACAGCAGATCTGTGCTAATTATACGAATAAGTTGCATTACCTCAGGAGAATTGATTCCAAATTTTTGTACTTTATTCTGCAAATCCTGCACTACTCTCCAGCCTATGGGATTGTGCTCATCGTGCCGGTTTGTGCCTGCAGTAGCTTTGAAAACAGGAAATGTAACAGGAGCCTCTGCTGTGTTATCTAGAGGCTTTAGAAATGCAGGTGTTAGAGAGCATGGGCTGAGGCGTTCTACTAGATCCCAGTTGCCGGAGTCGGCAGCATATCTTCTAACTCCCTCCCAAAATTGATCAGGGGATCTCGGGGCCACAGTTACTGTGGACGGAGGGAGAGTCCATGGCAGGGGTTCTTTTGGTATGGTTTTATCTGCGAGTTGCAGGGATCGCATAGCGTCAATTAGAGATTTTTCTGCCTCAGCTTCATTTTTGCTCTCATTTTCCGTGTGGCCCTCACATTCGGTTTGAGTCTCACCATCCTTTCGGCCCTGGCTTTCGTTACGGCCCTGGCTTTCGTTATGGCCCTCGCTTTCCGGCTCAGTGTTAATCGCCACATTTTTCTCTTCGGGGGGGGGGGCTGATGGAGTCACCCCTTCCGCTGCCGCACCAGTAGGTGAGGAGGGCCCCTCATTGCCCAGTAAAGTAATTAATGGCGTAGGAGGAGGAGGTGAATAAGGGTATGATCTGATTTTGCTCGTGAGGGGTTTTCTGCCCGCAACTGCTGATATTGCAGCATCGGCCACAGCTGTTACTTGAGCAGAAACTTTTTCATTGATAACTTTTTCTGATTTCTTATCTTTCTTTTGCTGATCTTTTGCATCACATTCTGCTTTCCATTCCTTCAGGGTCTCACATAGTAGACGCCATAAGATCGCCAGCTTACAGAGCTCTTTCTATTCTTTAGAGGTCTCATCAAACATTTTCCAGCCCATCGCTTGCCATGCATCCACACTGAATGCAGTAACTGTTGTGGCTGTAAAGCCTTGCATCTTACACTGTATTAAAATCCTTTTCAGGCTTTGTTCTGGGGTTTTAACCCCTTTTCTTTTTAATAGGGCTTTCCAGGTAGACAAAATCGTCTCCTTTTCTTTTGTTAATTTCTGCCCCATTTGAACAGTTTAGT
This sequence comes from Astur gentilis, assembly GCF_929443795.1. NCBI lineage: Eukaryota > Metazoa > Chordata > Aves > Accipitriformes > Accipitridae > Astur > Astur gentilis. Next base: position 29,732,403 of record NC_064918.1, read on the forward strand.
CCCCGGTGGCTCACCTTATTAGGTGTCTAGGCTCAGGTCCGGACCAGGTAGATTCCACTGCTCTCAGCTTCACCGGTCTCCGTCTCCGCAGCTTTTCTCGCTGCCGGTATACTCTTTCGCAGCTCTCGTCGCCGCTGGTATACTTCTCGCTAGTGCTGGATTTATTGCCGTTAGATGATCTGTTCGCTCAGGCACATCGGGGTCACCATTTGTCGCGGTAGAGATGGACACGACAAGTAATAGATCACGCAAAATGGCTACTTTATTGTTCTAACACACCTTTTTATCCCCTTCTTCAGAGTATGTGTTAGTATATGATTGGCTTAGTAACTAACAATTCATGATTGGTGAGTTTGTCAGGACGGTTCTTCTTATCACTATCTTGTTTTCGTACTGGTCTTCTTGGATCTTTCCAGACTTCTCAAGGATATACTACAAGCTGCTCAAGGTCGCGCTGTTCTCGAACTGTCAGGAATTCCGTAGACTCGTTGCATCCCCCGACAATCCAGAAATACATCAGGCCAGGAAAACCCTTCCCCTCAATGTGCAGGGGACTGCCATTTTGTTAAACATCATAACCCATGTGTTTTTCATACTGCTCTGTGATTTGCTGATGGCCATTTCCTGACACTGTCATACCCGTGTGTTCTCAGACAGCCTTGTGATTGGTAGTAGAGCTAGCTGCCCCTACCAGTGTACCCAGAAGCATGACAGAAAAAGAAGCCCCTATTTTCGACAAGTTCATTCCCCATGTGTTTTCGCACTGCTTTGTGACTGGGTGATGACTATTTTTGACAATGTCATACCCGCATATTCTCAGCTCTCCCTCTGATTGGCTGTATGTAAAAATATATACAATAGATGGAATATACACATATTTGCACAGTCCTTATATATTTCTGTATATTTTAAAATAGATATTTATATATAGATGCACTATTTTTAATATACTTATGTATCTGTATATATTTACATGATTATAAAGATATAGAAATTATATATCTGTAAAAGCATAGGTATAAAATGACTAAAACATTCTTTAATAAGAGCTAATGACATGAGTAATTAAAGTTTAAATGTTAATAGAAAGTAATTAAACAAAAGTACAAGGCAGGTTTGGAGTCCCCCACTTGAAAAGGCTACAGATCAAGCCCTAACATGTCTGGGGTGGGGACTTCATGAGGGTTGAGGGGGCATGGACAAGTCTGGATGTGCCCAAGGGCTACAAACCCTTCCTAGGAGGCCCATCAAGGGACCCCCTGGGAGAACCTTGTCACGTGCAAAGAAGAGACCAATCATTTGAGTTGGATTGAGAGGCCTCTGCATCTGGACCCAGCCCAGCAGGATGACCATGCAGTGTTACTGGAGCAAACTTTGGGCTTTGTGTGGTCCTGCAAGGCACAGGCAACACTGTTCATGAAAATGGATAGCCAGAACAAAATGTGAACTTTAGAAGAACACATGCATGAGGACAGTAAGGAAAAGACCCTAAGGGATTCATTAAAAAGACCATGTGAACCAGAAGAACTGGCCAATGGGCCTGCAAATCGCAAACTAGATTTTGAGGCAAGTATCACATAGAGGGTGGGTAATGGTGTTGGGGAGCTCCCTTTGCCCAGGGTTGGGGAGATCTTGCAGGTACCTGCAAGACCATTATGGGGTGCAGGCTGGTGCTATATGTCTTTCCTTGTCCTTAGGTTAATGATAACCTTATAGAACATATTAAACAGCTCCAGCTGACTGAGGAAGGAGAAGTCAAATTTTACTATTATCTGTTTGTGGTTTTGTCTCGGCCTATAGCCGCTGAAGGAAGGAGAAAGGGTGTAGAAGTGACAGTGATGTTTGGGGGGGGGGGGGAAGGAAAAAAACCCGGAGAAGTCTTGAATGGCAACCAACTCCCCTCATACCTTGTTAACAAAGTTTGTACTTGAGTTAAATTGATTGTCCAGTGTTTCCTTATGTACATGTGTGTAGCAGCAGCATGTCAGTAGATATGTCTACAATGCCACTTCTGTTAAAAGATATTTACTGTGCTCGTGGGGAGGTGGGAAGCTTTGGGGGTGTAAATCCCCTTTTTGAAGCTGCTAAAAGGCAAATGGCCGATCTGAACAGAAGCCAAGTGTCAACCTGGCTTGCAAACCAGGACACTTGCAGCTTATACCAAGAGGCAAGAAAGCACTTAAAAAGAAGCAAGATGATTGTGGCAGAGGTGGAAGCACAATGTCAAGCAGACTTGGTGGCTATGCAACAGTTTTCCAAACACAATGATGGTGTTAAGTACATCTTAGTGGTGATAGATGTTTAATCCAAGCATGCCTGGGCCATTGGCCTAAAAGGCAAAACAGGTTCTGAGATAGCTGAGGCTTTAAAAAAACATTTTTAGCAGGGGATGCAAACCTCAGAAATTACAGACCAAGTGGGGGAAAACAATTTTTAAACCAGCCTTTAAACAAGCTGTTAAAGCAGTGTGATGTTCACCATTTTGTTACTAATGATGAATTAAAAGCCTCTGTCATAGAGTGGTTTAACAGGATACTCAAAACCAAGGTGTGGAGATATTTTACACTTTGCAACATATTCTGCTACATTGATGTGTTGTCAGAGTTTATAAAGAGCTATAACCATAGCTTCCACAGAACTATCAGAGCTGGGCCTGTGGACATGAACCCATTACAATCTGCAAGGGTTTGGAAAACTGTATGTGGAGGGGTGTTTAAAATGAAAGAATCTGCTCCTCTGCTGAAAAAGGGAGACCACTTCAGAGTGTCTAGAACAAAAGAGAGATTTGAGAAGGGTTATAAGCAGATGTTCATAGATGAAACTTTTGTAGTAGCTGAAATTGTGAGAAAGGGACAGATATGTGTGTACAGCTTAATAGACTATGATCACAAAGCAATCAAGGGGGCATTTCACCCTGAAAAACTTCAAAAAAGTGAATCCTGATGAGGACAGAATCTACAAAATTGAGATCATCACTGCTGCCAAAGGGAAAGGAAGAAAGAAACAGCTGATGATGAAGTGGCATGGCTGACCCCAGAAATTTCAGTTGGATAGAAGCCTCCCAAGTCCAGGACACCTAGTAACTTGTGTTGGAGTGGGGGGGGGGGGGAAGGATGGTGGATGGGGGGTTCTATATTACCCTACCCTGCAATGCCAGTGCTACGATCTTCCTGCAAAACACCAGCTCAAACTTCATTGTGCAGCTGGAGAGGCCCCTGGAGCTCTCAGGGAAGTGGGAGGTAGGGCTGGTGGAAACAGAGTACCTGCATAGCTGGAATAATATCAATGAAGATGCCATCTTTGAAATAGCACTGCAGGGTAAGATGTGGCAGTATACTTTGCAGAAAGGTTATTATCCATCCCTCTCCATGTTGATGGAATAGACTAGAATAGACTATTTCAGTTGGAAGGGACCTACAATGATCGTCTAGTCCAACTGCCTGACCTCCTCAGGGCTGACCAAAAGTTAAAGCATGTTAAGGGCATTGTCCCAATACTTCTTAAACACTGACAGGCTTGGGGCATCAACCACCTCTCTAGGAAGCCTGTTCCAGTGTTTGACCACCCTCTCGGTAAAGAAATGCTTCCTAATGTCCAGTCTAAACCTCCCCTGACGCAGCTTTGAACCATTCCTACAAGTCCTGTCACAGGATCCCAGGGAGAAGAGATCAGCATCTCCCTCTCCACTTCCCCTCCTCAGGAAGCTGTAGAGAGCAATGAGGTTGCCCCTCAGCCTCCTTTTCTCCAAACTAGACAAACCCAGAGTCCTTAGCTGCTCCTCATAGGACATGCCTTCCAGCCCTTTCACCAGCTTTGTTGCCCTCCTCTGGACACATTCAAGGACCTTCACATCCTTCTTAAATTATGGGGCCCAAAACTGAACACAGTATTCAAGGTGAGGCTGTACCAACACTGAATACAGTGGGATAATCACCTCTTTTGACTGGCTGGTTATACTGTGTTTGATGCACGCCAGGATGCAGTTTGCCCTCTCGGCTGCCAGGGCACACTGCTGACTCATATTGAGCCTATTGTCAACCAGCACCCCCAGATCCCTTTCTGCAGGGCTGCTGTCCAGCCACTCCTCACCCAATCTATACTTGTGCCTGGCATTACTCCATCCTAGGTGCAGAATCTGGCATTTGGACTTGTTAAATTTCATCCCATTGATGATTGCCCAATGCTCCAATCTATCTAGATCCCTCTGCAAGGCCTCTTGTCCTTGAGAGAGTCAACAGTACTTCCCCGTTTGGTATCATCAGCAAACTTGCTAATGGTGCATTCAACTCCTGCATCCAGATCACTGATAAAAATATTGAACAGAACTGGCTCTAGAATTGAACCCTAAGGAACACCACTGGTGACTGGTCACCAGCCAGATGTAGCCCCATTCTCTACAAGCCTTTGAGCCCTGCCCTTCAGCCAGTCCTTAACCCAGCATACTGTGAACCCACTCATCCCAAAGTTGGACAACTTGTCCAGAAGGATGCTGTGAGGGACGCTATCAAAAGCCTCACTAAAATCCAGAAAAACTACATCCACCGCCTTCCCTTCATCCACTAGGCAGGTGACCTTATTGTAGAAGGATATCAAATTAGTTAAACAAGACTTTCCCTTTGTGAACCTGTGTTGACTGTGCCTGAGGATTGCATTATTCTTTAAATGCCTTTCAGTAGTACCCAGTATAGTCTTCTCCATAATTTTTCCAGGTATTGAAGTTAGACTAACATGTCTGTAGTTCTTCACGCCCTTCTTGTAAATTGAAATAATGTTGGCTAGCTTCCAGTCAGCAGGGACCTCCCCAGACTCCCAAGACCTTTGGTAGATGATCGAGAGGGGTCCTGCCGTAACATCCACTAGCTCCTTCAGTACTCTGGGATGAATCCCATCAAGCCCCATGGACTTGTGAACATTCAGCCGATACAGCTGGTCCCTTACAATTTCAGTGTCCACAAATGGAAAGTTACTGTTCCCACACTCATGGTCCTCCAACACAGAGGACTGGGCAGCCCAAGGTCTATCAGTATTATTAGACTGAGGGGAAAAAAATGCATTGAACGCCTCTGCTTTTTCTTCAACCCTATTAGTCAGGTGACTCTTCAACAAGTATTGGTCCAATGTTTTCTTTAGGCTTTCTCTTGCTTTAAAAAAAGCACTTTTTGTTATCTGACAAAACACTGGCCACTTTCAACTCTAGTTGAGCTTTGGCCTTTTGTGTCTTTTCCCTGCATATACAAATCACAGCTCTGTAATCTTCCTGTGAAGCCTGACCTCGCTTGCAGAGATCATACCATTTCTTTTTCCTCTTGAGCTCCATGAGGAGTTCCCTGTTCAGCCAAGATGGTCTTCTGCCCCACTTGCTTGACTTTCAACACAAAGGATTGCCTGCTCCTGTGCTTCTAAAAGGTGGTTCCTAAAGACTGACCAGCACTCATGGACTCCTAAGCCCTCAAAAGCAGATTCCCAGAGGACACTGCTAACTAGCTCCCTGAATAGCTTAAGGTTTGCTCTCCTGAAGTCCAGGATAGCAACTCTGCTGTCCTTCTCTCTCATTACACTGAAAATTTTAAACTCGAGAATTTAATGATCACTGTGGCCAAGACAGCCACCTACCATCACATCTCCCACAAGTCCCTCTCTATTCACAGACAGCAAGTCTAGGAGGGCATCTTTCCTAGTTGGCTCCCTGAGTACCCGTTAGAAGAAATTACGTCCTACAAAATTCAAGAATTTTCAAGACCTGCTTGTCACAGCAGTATATTATTCCCAGTTGATGTCTGGGAAGTTGAAATCTCCCATAAGGACAAGGGCTACTGATCCATAGATTTCTCCTAATTGCCTATAGAATAACTCATTGGTGTTATCATCCTGGCTGGGCGATCGGTAGTAGACACCTACTGCAACATCTGCTTTGTTATCCATCCCCCTAATCCTCACCCAGAGGCTCTGAACCACATCATCCCTAACTGTAAGGGCTATATAATCAAAGCTCTCCCTTACGTACAGTGCAACACCTCCACCTCACCTGTCCTGCCTATCCCTCCTGAACAGCCTGTAGCCCTCCATCCCAGCACTCCAATTGTGGGACTCATTCATTCCACCAAGTCTCACTAATACCAATGATATTGTAGCTCTGGGAGCTGACCAATGCTTCTGGTTCATCCTGTTTCTTTCTCATACTGTGTGCATTGGTGTATGTGGTGGGTTGACCCTGGCTGGATGCCAGATGCCCACCAAAGCTGCTCTATCACTCCCCCTCCTCAACTGGACAGGGGAGAGAAAAGGACAGTTTAATAAAGCAAAAGAAAACAAAAGATTTTATTCTCTACTTCCCATCAGCAGGTGATGTCTGGCCACTTCTTGGGAAGCAGGGCTTCAGTACTTGTAGTGGCTGCTCTGGAAGACAAATGTAAATAATGAATGTCCCCCCTTCCATCTCCCTTTGCTTAGCTTTTATAGCTGAGCTGACATTATATGGTATGGAATATCCATTTGGTCAGTTTGGGTCAGCTGTCCTGGCTATGTCCTCTCCCAAGATTTTGCCCAGCCCCAGCCTGCCAGTGAGGGGGTGGGAAATATTGGACAGACAGCCTTGATGCTGTGCGAGCACTGCTCAGCAGTAGCCAAAACACTGGTGTGTTATCAACGCCTTTCTAGCTACCAATACAGAGCACAGCACTACGAGGGCTGCTATGGGGAGAATTAACTCCATCTCAGCCAAACCCAATACAGTGTACAAGCATTTCAGATATGCTACTGAACCCTCTGTGCTCCCAGGAGCAGCGTAAATGTTTCACTAGCATTGTCACCCTCAGGTGATGCCATGCCAATCCTTGGCTTACCTACTACAATCCTGTTGGTATCTCCTTCCCCCATCGATTCTAGTTTAAAGCTCTCTCAATCAGCCCTGCTAGCTTACACCCAAAGACACATTTTCTCCCATTCGGACAGGTAGATCCCATCAGACCCCAGCATACTTGGTCTCTCGAAGGCTCTACTATGGTTTAAAAACCCGAAGTTTTGGTGCAGGCACCGGTCCTGGAGCCAGGTATTGATATCCTGGGCTGTTGAGGATTTCTTGGCTGAGTGAGGACGTGTGAGCAATCCAGCCCATAGCTGGGAATGAAGCATAAGCATACAAAGTGCTGAAGCGGACAAGGACTCTGTGTCCTTGTACGCTGGGAAAAGGAAGATAAGAAGAGCCTCACAAACAACTCCTGGATGCCAAAGAACAAGATAAGCAACCGCAAGATGCCTCGTGAAGAAGCTTGAGCAGCCAATAAAGGATAAGATAGTGTCGCGTGAAATGGGATATTGTACCAATCAGAGCATTGTATAAGGCGCGTGCATAAGCACATAGGGTATATAACTGTGCTGAAAGTTGTAGTAAATGGGCTTCACTTGATCACATTGGTCTGTGTGTGATGTCCCCTGTGGATCCTCCGCCGCACTGGGCTTGCCTGTTTCTTCCAAATTCTCCCACCATTACTGGGAGGATTGAGGAAAACACTACCTGTGCTCCTGAATTCTTCCCAGGGCCCTGAAGTCTCTTTTGATTGACCTCAGACTCTTTGTTGTGACATCATTAGTACCCAAGTGAAAGAGCAGGAATGGATAGTAGTCTGAAGGTTGAACTAGGCTCTTCAGTCTTGTGGTGACATCCCTAATTCAGGCCCCAGGGAGGCAGCAAACTTCCCCTGAAAAGAGGGTCCGGTCTGCAAATGGGTGCTTCCATTTGCACAGGAGGGAGTCACCAATGATCATAACTCACCACTGTTTTTTTTTTTCTCAGTGCTGGTTTTAATGCAGGTTTTGTTGTGAGGGGTCAGTCTCTCTGGTCTTGGCAAGACTGCTTGCGCAGGTTCCTCCTCTTTCTCATTATGTGTTTCATCTACCATACCCAGGGCCTTGTACCTGTTCTGTAAGGGTATCTTAGAGGGTAAGGAGGGGTATCTCTTACTGCTCCGTGCTATAACCTTCTTCCACCCCTCCTTATCCCTTGTGACACTGCCTTCCTCCTGGTGCAAAGCAGATCCTGGACCTGCCTCCATAGTGGCCACGCTGAGTTGGCTTCTGTGCATCATAGATGGCAGAGTATGGCTCCATTGATCAATCTCCCTCTCTGACTCTTGAATACTCCTCCGTCTGCCCACCTCCTCCTGCAGCTCAGCCATCAAGCAGAGCAGTTCATCAATCTGGTCACACCTCCCACAGGCTTGCTTGCAATCACTTTCCACCTCTAGGAATATCCACACATCCCACAGCCAAAACCCTGGGTGGCCACATGCTTGAAAAGAAGCTCTGTCTGTATGGCTGCATCAGTTCTACCAGGTGCTAGAAGCTCAGGAGAAACAGAGGACACCAATTTTTGCTGGGTGGCCACCATACTACCTACTACCCTGTGCCTACCCACTGGGAATATATGTGCTTGTCTCTTGCAATCAGCTGGGATGATTGTTTTCACCTGCTTAAATCTCCTGAGCTGCTGGGTACAGGCTCCAGCCCTTGTTGTCTCTTCCAATCAGCAGGTCCAGGGTAAGGCCCCTGTTCAGACAAGCCTCTACTTGTCAACGTGTATCCCTCGTGTGTCCTGCCACTGCTCGATGCTGCCACTGCTGGTGCTCCTTGCACTGTTCTGGTGTCTATTGCAATCAGCCAATGTATGAACCCTCTTATTAACCCACACAGTAAAGCTTCAGCCATCAACTCCCCAGCAGTGGGCCTGGTCTATGACCTTGTCATAAGGAAAACAAAGCTCAAAAGGGATGAAAAGCCTTATGCTTTTTCTACAACTGGGGATCCAGCACATATTTTGGTGGCTTTTCCAGGTGTTGCTGCTAAGAAAGTTCTCTTTGTGGCCGTGTATTGGGTGTACGTAGCAAGGTTTTGGTGGTGGGGGAGCCTGCAGGGGTGGCCTCTGTGAGAATAGATCAGGGGCTTTCTTGTGCCAGACATAGCTGGTTTCAGCCAGCTCCAAAACAGACCCACCACAGGCCAAAGCTGAGCCAACCAGTGAAGTTGGTGGTGCTTCTTTGAAAACATAAGGAAAAAAGGGTAAGAATGCTGAACAGGCGGGGGATGGGGGGGGCAGGCGGGAAGATGGAGAAACAGCAGTGTGAGCACCAGGGTCATAGAAGTAGGGAGAGGAGGTGTTCCAGGCACTGGAGCAGTTATTTCCCCTGCAGCCTATGGAAGACACCATGCTGGAGCAGATATCCCCATTGCAGCCCGTGGAGGACCCCACATGTAGGGCGTGAGAAGACTTTGTCATGGTAACCCAGAATAGTTCACCTCCTCCAGCCAAACATGAAGAGTCCAAAGTACATCTTATCTTCATGGAACAACCCGCAACCTTGCATGGGGCACCAGTGAGGTGGCCAGATGCAGATCCTGGAACTCAGACAACAGGATATGTACTACGTCAGCAAGTTCATTAATGAAAGAAACAAGACATTGCACATGTATGTTTAATATCAGCTTATATTTATTATCTGTCCCTGCAGTGCTTTTCCTTGAGCCTCACCACGAGCAGAGCTCTGCTGTATTGTGTTTTCCCCTTTTTCTATCAGCACCTAGGGCTCCCACTGCAGAAATGCTACACTTTCAATAAAGCCAAAATTTCTACTTGCTGAGTGTCGTGCCTCGTCCCTGAGGGATTTGCATCTGCTTCTCGCACTACACCACATCAGAGCAGTTGGATGTTTCCTGAAAGAATTGTGGCCCATGGAGAGCCCATGCTGGAGCAGGTTGTTCCTGATGAGACTGTAGGCCATGGAAGGACCCACACTGGAGCAGGGGGAAAAGTGTGAGGAAGGAGCAGCAGAGAGGAACTACTATGTATTGACTGTAATCCCCCCAATCTCCCCTGTGCCACTTGGGGGGAGGGGTAGAGGAATCAGGAATGAAGGGGTGAAGTTGAGCCTGGGAAAGAGGGGTGGTGGGGAGGAAGGTTTGTTTCTCACTATGCAGCTCTATTTTAATTGACACTAAATTTTCCCCAAATCAAGTCTGTTTTGCCCGTGACAGTAACTAGTAAGTGATCTCCCTGTCTTTATCTTGACCCACAAGATTTTTCATCCTATTTCCTCCCCCTGTCCTGTTGAGGACAGCTGGGTGGGAGTTTGGCCCTTAGCCAAGGTTAACCCACCACAGGCAGACATCACCAGAGGGTTTGACTTGCTCGGTCCCTACATGGATTTGGGGACTTTGCAGTTCCATTATTGTGCTGTGTTCTGACTGATGATAATAACGAGATTGTCACAGTGACATATGATAAGCCACACTATGTGCCGGTAAGCTGCCACCACATCAACATGATCGGCATTGTAATAAAGACTGACCAGAGCAAACATGTCTCATTTTGCTTTGGGAAGGTGATTATGAAGCTACATCTTCAGACCTGGAAGCCTGTGATATTTTAAGAAACCACACCAAAATGGTAGTGGTAAAAAATTACAGGGATCCATCCTTGTACGGTAATTACTATGGAGCCCAGGCTGGCAATAGTCTCCCTGTTTTTCAAAGCATCGGTGTGATGTATGATGTGGGTGCTGGAGGTATATTCGGTAGCCTGTTTAGAAAAGCCATTCTGCTTGTGAAAAGGGGCTTGGAAATTGTTAAGCCACACATTAAAAGTGCTGCTCAAGATATTGCAAAAAAATGTTTCCAAGGTTGTCACGGATAAGTTGAAAACACAGGCAAATCAAGAAGGCTCAGGACTTGCTTATATTGAAAGAAAAAGCCTTAAAAGAAGGAGGGTTGTATCACGACCCCAGAGGAAAAGCCTGCACCAGTGCTTTAAAAGAAAAAGGGGGTGTGGTGGGTTAACCTTGGCTGGCTGCCAGGTACCCACCAAGCTGCTCTCACTCCCCTTCCTCAGCAAGACAGGGTGAGAAAATAAGATGAAAAAGCTCATGGGTCGAGATAAGGACAGGGAGGTTACTTACCAATTACTATCACAGGCAAAACAAACTCAACTTAGGGAAAATTAATTTATTGCCAATTAAACAGAGCAGGACAGAAGAAATCTTAAAAAAAACACCTTCCCCCCACCCCTTCCTTCTTCCTGGGCTCAAGTTCACTCCCAACTTTTCTACCTCCTCCCACTGAGGGGCACAGGGAGGCAGGAAATGGGGATTGTGGTCAGTCTATGGACTGACACTTCCTCTCTGCCACTCCTTCCTCCTCACACTCTTCCCCTGCTCCAGCATGGTGTCCCTCCCACGGGAGGCAGTCCTTCATGACCTTCTACAATGTGGGTCCATCCCACAGGCTGCAGTTCTTCATGAACGGCTTAAGAGTGGTGGGGGGAAACATATCGATAAGTCGCTTCCAGCAATCATTCCATAGGGACCCCATGCTGGAGCAGGGGAAGAGTGAGGAGTCCTCCCCTTGAGGAAGGAACTGCAGAGACAACTGTGTGATGAACTGACTGTAACCCCCATTCCCCATCCCCCTGTGCCACTGGGGGGGGAGGTAGAGAATTCAGGAGAGAAATTGTGCCCAGGAAGAAGGGAGGGGTGTGGGGAAGGTGTTTTAAGATTTGGTTTTATTTCTCATTACCCTACTCTGGTCGATTGGTAATAAATTAAGTTAATTTTCCCCAAGTTGAGTCTGTTTTGCCTGTGATGGTAATTAGTGGGTGATCTCTCCCTGTCCTTATCTCAACTCATGAGCCTTTCATTATATTTTCTCTCCCCTGTCCAGCTGAGTGGGGGAGTGATAGAGCAGCTTTGGTGGTTTCACGACCCGGGCTGGACAGACCAGGGAGGGGTTGTGGTGAATTCAGAATTCCCTCGGGCTAAATTAAAGTGAAACAACACCAAATGATCGGTTAAACGTTTTATTTACAGCAGAAGCAAACTGAACATGGAAGGCGTTAACAGTAGGTGGTGGGGTTTCTGACAATGAGAATGGGCATGAAACTATGTCAGTGAATCGTGGTAACCATATGTAAGACAACAAGGAGTGCCCTCCCATTGAGTCACAAGGTTCAGAGCGGACCCCCTTGCTTTCTAGACCCCTTCTCAGAGAACAGCCTAAGGGTGGCTAGATCCACTCCTAGTCCCAGACTTGGTCAATGGTTTATATCTAAAGGGATGAGGTGTGGGGGTTATGGAAAAAGAGAAAGAGAGTGTTATAGATGCTCATGACAAATTGGAGGAGCCAATTTGTAGTGAATAAAAAAGGTCGAATTTATTAGCAAGCGATAAAAGAGCAAAACAGCGCTGGGCGGCTGGGGAGGCAGTGCTCCGCCACAAGCTCGCAACTTTAGGTTATAGTTACATTCCTTATATACATTCCATGTATCTCTTTCTTGCAAGTCTCCGCCTTGTCCTGCTTCTTCTTTCTTCATTCGTGCAGGTCTGTCACTAGGCAGATTCGGTCTATCTTCTCAAGGACGAGTGTCTTTTGATATAGAATGTCCTTTGATGTAGAAAAGTGCAGTCTTGGTGGAGTCCATCCCGTTATCTGGTAAATTATAGTTGTTGTTCTTTTCCCTCCTTAGCTAGTAAGTTATAGCCGTTGCCCTCTTCCCGTGACCTTTACGCACCAATTAAGCAAGTTTTGTTATTTACACAAGGCATCTGCTAACTCTCAATATGTCTCTTCTCCCTTCCCGATTTCATGAACAAAGTTAACTCGTTCATTACAGAGAGGAGGAGAGAGAGAAAGAAAAGAGGAAAGAGAAAGATTTCACCAGTCCTGGGTCCGGTGTTGGTCCAACCAGTCTAGAGGTCCAGTCCTGGAGGGCATGCACAGATGGGGCTTCAGTTTGTGTTGGGCTTGGGGGTCATTTGGGGAGTAACTTCTCCTTCCCTGCAGACATGACCATTGTTTGATCTTTGGCCATACATGGTGTGCTGCCCTGCTGAGCGTATCAGAACATGGAGCTGTGCACCCTCCCCCATGCCCTCCCCATCCTGTTACTGCTGTCCTGTGCTGATCGGTTTCTTTTCACCTGTGGTTCGTTGCTATGCAGGGTTTGTTGTTATGCAGAGTTTGTCGTTAAGCAGAACTTGCCCCACCACGATGTTTGAGACATTAACTCTTTCAGTCTCTCACAATGTGTCTAGGTAACGAGAGTGATTTCTAACCTTGCTGTAAAACTATTTCATTTATACTTCTACTGTTGTTTCTGCTTTTTAACAAAAAAGTTGAATCCTTCTAGAAGATTACTGGAAATATTTCTGAACTGGAGAATAAAAGCTAGGAATTAAAAGAGCAGGAACAGCAAAATATTTGTTTCTGGGCTAAAAGTCTATGGTAGCCAAATTTTTACTTCAAATTTTTTTCTGTGCTACATTTCCAGTAAGCTTGATTCTTGATGGTGCAGGAACTATAATTTCTACATAAGGAATTGTCATTAGTATCTTTAACTCTGTGTGCTGAAACCTTATTGTATTTTTTCTCTTGTTGTCCAGATACGGTGCTAAAGTAGGAAATAACATTTGTTTCTGCTATTTTTAAAGTTTGTATTGACTCCATAAATATATTTCAGAAAGCCAGTTAAATATAACAAGCAACATTATTGAGGTTTTTATGTAGTTTTTTCTTCAGTGAAAAATTAGTGTTATGTTTAATATAGTGTTTTCATTTTTTGTTTCATTTTTGCTCCATTATCTCTATTTTTTAATACAAAATGTTTTAAAACATGCTGGATGAAGTGTATCTACTTATCTGTGTTAAAAGTAATAATTGTTTATCAAACTAGAATGGGCAATGCTTAATGAAACAATGTAAACCGCAAAAATGTGCTTGAGTAAGTCGTCACCCGAAAATCTGCTTTGCTTAAAAAAATGTGTAAATGTCGGTTGGGCATACGCCCTGAGATAACGACAAACCGCCCTGAGACAACGGCAAACCACGAGACTACTTGCCAAAGACTCTTGCAAAACCGTTTTGAGAATCACCACACAGCAAAAAGAAAGGAAAACGAAGACCATATAAGGGAAAGGTTATCAAAAAGTAACCGACTGGGACATGCGCAGAGTACTCCACCAAGAACACGAATGCGGAACTGAAGGACTGATAAAAAGGGAGTGTTTCAAATGTGAGATGCGGCAGTTGGCGGAGCGGAGACTCCCCTGTCGCCCAGCGCTGTTTTTGCTCATATCCTGCTTACTATAATTAATAAAAACTTCAATTGATCATTACGGTTGAGAGACTCTGTAAAAGCAATGCTGTACAAAACTCATAATGAAGAATCCTAAGTAGACCATAATTATAAGGAGAACTGGAAAAGGACATTTAAGACTAAAGAAACTTCAGTAATAATGTCTCCATAATAGAAGTTTTTTGTCAATGACTGGCAAATAAAATCCTGTTTAGCAAAACTATGAGAATCTTGTTTACACCTATTTAATTAGAATGGAAGTGAAGCAGCAGGTTGATTTGAGACTAAGCAGGGCAGTAGAGGCAGGAGCGTTACTTAAGCTGCTCCTTCACAATCCCTGAACAGAAACAAACTAGACTTAAATTTTGCATTGGGACAGATTATTCTTTTTTGCAAGTGAGATTTTGTCATAGTTTAACCCCAGCCAGCAACTAAGCACTACACAGCCACTCACTCACTTCCTCCCCACCCAGTGGGATGGGGGAGAGAATCAGAAAAAAAAAGTAAAACTCGTGGATTGAGATAAGAACAGTTTAATATAACAGAAAAGAAGAAACTAATAATGATAATGGTAACACTAATAAAATTACAATAGTAATAATAAAAGAAGTGGAATATACAAGTGATGCACAATGCAATTGCTCACCACCCACCAACTGATGCCCAGTTAGTCCCCGAGCAGCGATCCCTCCCAGCCCTACTCTCCCCCAGTTTATATACTAGACATGACGTCACATGGTATGGAATATCCCTTTGGCCACTTTGGGTCAGCTGTCCTGGCTGTGTCCCCTCCCAACTTCTTGTGCCCCTCCAGCTTTCTTGCTGGCTGGGCATGAGAAGCCGAAAGAATCTTATCGTATATTTATTGAGCACTAGTATACTAATTACTTTGTTATAAATACATTAACAAAAAATCCCACAGTGTTTTGGTAGCAGAAAGGGCTGCAGGGGTGGCTTCTGTGAGAAGACACCAGAAGCTGCCCCCATGTTGGACAGAGCCAGTTCCAGCCGGCTCCAAGACAGAGCCACCACTGGCCAAAGCTGAGCCAATCAGTGACACTAGTGCTGCCTCTGTGATACCATATTGAAGAAAGGGTAAAAAATGCTGCACAACAGCAGCTGGGAGAGGAGTGAGAAAAATGTGAAACAGTCCAGCAGACACCAAGGTCAATGAAGCTGGAGGGGGAGGAGGTGCTCCAGCCGCCAGAGCAGAGATTCCCCTGCAGCCCATGGAGATCCATGGTGGAACAGATATCCTTCTGCAGCCCGTGGAGGACCCCATGCTGGAGCAGGTGGATGTGCCCTAAAGAAATCTGCAGCCCATGGAGAGCCCATGATGCAACAGGCTCCTGGCAGAGGAGCCCACGCAGGAGGAGGTTTTCTGGCAGGACCAGTGGCCCCATGGGGGATCCATGCTGGAGAAGTCTGTTCCTGAAGGTCTGCACCCCATTGAAAGGACCCATGCTGGAGCAGTTCGTGAAGAACTGCAGCCCATGGGAAGGACCCACATTGGTGAATGTCATGAAGGACTGTCTCCTGTGGGAGGGTCCCCACACTGGAGCAGGGGAAGAGTGTGAGGAGGAAGGAGCAGCAGAGATAACGTTATGAACTGACTGCAACTTCCATTCCCCATCCCCCTGCACTACTTGAGGGGGATGAGGTCGATAATTCGGGAGTGAAGTTGAGCCTGAGAAGAAGGGAAGGGTGGGAGGAAGGAGTTTTTAGTTTTGTTCTTATTTCTCATCATCCTACTCTGATTTTGATTTGCAATATATTAAATTAATTTTCCCAAGTCAAGTCTGTTTTGCCTGTGACAGTAATTGCTGAGTGATCTCCCTGTCCTTATCTTGACCCACGAGCTTTTTTGTCATATTTTTCTCTCCCGTCCTTGTTGAGGAGGGGGAGTGATAGAGCGGTTCAGTGGGCACCTGGTGGCCAGGCAAGGTCAACCCACCAAAGGGAAACATTGCAGTACCCAGTAGGTCAGGTCTAGTCCATGGTTATGCCTGAGGTAGTAACTGTTAGATGCCTTTTTTTTTTTTTTTAAGGTATGTTTACTGATATTATTGTGAATGGAAAAAATATGCAACTGAGTACAGGAGAAGTTACTGTGGATGTGCTAATGGATATAGATGGCCTCAAAGGAAAGGGGTTATAAGGGATCAAATAGACTAAAAGGATTAAAAAACAGAGTGGAAAGATACTTCAGGTTTTTGTACAGTACTACTCAAGAATTTGTTTTTAACATATTTAAGAATATCAAGAGTATATTTATAGTATTTGTTATTAAAAAGGGGGCCAAAATAATTTTAAAAGGCAGATGTCAGTGATAGTTTTGTTACGAGACACTCTGTAGAGTGTAAGAAAAAACTGAATAAAGAAGTACTGGTTATGGTTTCTGATTTCTGAGATCCTCTCTTGGCTCTTTTATTGGCTAAAGGCTCTATTTGTGATCAGTCTCTGTTTTATTTCTAGGAGAATAGCACATTGCTTAAAATGGATATAAATGGAGAGTCCAGAACTACCATATCTACCCTCCCTGTACCTCTTGCAGAAGTCAGTTCTGCAGGCAAAGCAGAAGCAGAGAAACCACGATGTTCCAGTACCCCCTGCTCACCAATGCGACGGACAGTTTCAGGCTATCAGATCCTTCGTATGGATTCTAACTACCTGGTTGGCTTCACGACTGGAGAGGAGCTGCTAAAATTAGCCCAAAAGTATACAGGAAATGAAGATAATAAAGGAAAATCCAGGCCTAACTTGCACTCTAAACAGCTTGATTCAGGACTTGCATGTTCCTCCCGTTTGTACAAAACTAAAAGTAGGTACTATCAGCCATATGAGATCCCAGCAGTAAATGGGAGGAGGAGGAGACGGATGCCCAGCTCAGGGGATAAATGCACTAAGGCTTTACCATATGAACCTTACAAGGCACTTCAAGGTCCCCTGCCTCTTTGCCTTTTAAAAAGTAAAAAGGCTCACTCTAAATCCCTGGACTACCTCAATTTAGACAAAATGAGCAACGAGGAACCTGCTGACACAGACATGCTACAATACCAGCTCCAACACCTTACCCTTAGAGGGGACCATATGTTTGCAAGAAATAACACATGAACTATGAACTATAATCTAGAATATAGAACCAGTTTCTGGTTATTTCTCTGTTGCTGCAAAAATCCACTGTCATATTGTGCATATGACTGTCCACATTGTAGGGGGTATCAGCTAAATGTTATCAAAAAGTAATTTATTTGAATAGAATTTTGACAGTGCATTGTGTTACAAACACTTGGGGAAAAAAAAAATCTTTCCAGAGCAAGCAGCTTCTAATGCAAATTTGACTGCAGCTGATGGATATTTCTTTGAACACCTTTTAACAAAGAAAAGGCTTTTGGTTTTTGGATTTGGGTTTGGTTTATTTTGTAGTTATCTAGTATTTATGGTCATTTAATACTGAAAAATTGATGGTCTGCTTGGTTGTTAATTTTGACTTGACGTTAGAAATTGCTCTTGGATAAGTACTCAAGTTATCTTTTTGTTTCTTACTGTATTCTACAATAAAATGTATTTATGATTTTTTACATCATGGGAAGGAATGTGAGCTTGGCTAAATTGGAACACTTGTTATTTTAAACCATCCCATTCAAACATTTTGAAACTGGGTTTGCAGTGGTGGCGAGGAAGAAATTCACTCATAAAATAAACCTCTGTTCATTTGCTACTTTAAACCTATTAAATTATTTTTTAGTTTCTGCATGGAAGTAATTGTTTTGCCTCCTCTGTTTTATAAAACTAGTTTGGAATAAGTATTTGGAATATTAAAAAATATTTTTGAGAGTGAAGGGTTTGGGGTTTTTTTTGTTAATATGACTTATTTTTTATGTTGTCTTGACATGTAAACAAGGATTCACTTCAGATTCCAGTAAATGCACTAGAATGTCTGCATCAGTATATCAATAAAGTTTTCCATTTTAATTCATGATTTCTATATAGTATAGTAATGGAAGATGTCAAATATCTTTAGCATTGCTTTGGAAATTTAGTCTATTTGAAGCACTGAACACTTTTATTAAGATCCAGAAGACAGATTTTTAGATGGAGTGCAAGTGAAGTGTTTCTATATCAGCCCTGAAGAGCTGATTCTGGATTATTCAACAGAGTAGATTGAATACACTGGCTTAGTTTGTTGCTTAAGAATTTTTTGTCCAAATATGACATCTAATGCAGTTTTGACAGCTGTATTCTTAGATATATTTAAAACATGTTAGTAACTTATGCTTAAAAATTTAAAAAAGCTTTTAGACATTTTTAGGTGCAATCTATTACTGAAGGAGTGTGCAACTTGGTTTTGGTTTACTTATTTAGAAGTTAAAATTAAGATCACGTTGTTTTGAAACATAACTTATTTGATCAGTTGTTTCTGGTACAATTCAGGGGGTTTTTGTTTCTCCTTCAGAATGAATAGCAAGCACTAGTCAGTGCATGTGTTGTGGAAAATTAAGAGTTCTTTTCATTCTGTCACTTACTGCACAATTGTAACTGAAGGCAGTGAAGAGGAGCCCAGTAGACTATGTTTTACTGGTTTGGTTAATGTTTTCTGGCTTATTAGAATATTTAAAACTGATGTGTATTTTAAAGAGTTAACTGCACCTCTGTAAATTTAATGTATTGAACAATGATCTCTAAAGTAAACTTTTCCTATGTAGTCTGAAAAACAGAATATGGTCAGATGCCAAAGAGATGGAAGTTTTGTCTAACGAATAAAACACCACTATTTATTGAAATGCCCTATGAAAATGTATTTCTGGCTGAAAAATAAAAAAGAGTGATATAAATACCTATTTTTGTGGAGTCTTTTGCTGTGTAGAATAATGAGGACATTTAAAAATACAACATTAGACCAGGAATCATTAAATCTTGAAAGCAGGAATCTTATACTTCTGTGAAATATTTAGACAGTTAGGATTCTTCTGTTGTTTCAGGAAATCAGACACACAATTGTTAGTACATTTTGTGCATATTGTTACTTTGGTCCTGTGCAATAATTGTATAGTTACATCTATAGAGAGGCTGGTGGCTGTCTTGCCAAGTTCAAACATGAAAAATTTGTTAGTACTTTTTCTGTCTCATGGCTTGCTTGTGAAAGTGATTGCACCTGATAACATTGCTTAACTGTTTTACACTTGCAGTTACACTTGCATAGTACATAATCATTCAAGAGCCATATTTTTTTTTAAGTTGGATTGGTAATGTTCTTAATTACAGCTCTTAAATTCATATAGTGATTTCCTGGGTTTACTTCTAAAAGAAGCAAAATCTCAGACATAAGAAAGCTTTTAATCTTCTTATTTTTTATAATTATGTCTTACATTAATCTATTAAAATTAAAGGCAAGATGGTTCTTTAGACTACTAAAATGAAATTGAATGTGAACAATACTGACTTCTCAAACTGAGATCTTTACTAAATATCAGGCTCTGGACATTATTGCGGCCTTTCAATACATAAAGGGGAAAGCCGGAGAGAGACTTTTTACCAGGGCCTGTAGTGACAGGACAATGGGTAATAGTTTTAAACTAAAAGAGGGTAGATTTAGATTAGATATAAGGAAGAAATTCTTTATGCTGAGGGTGGTGAGACACTGGAACAGGTTGCACAAAGAAGTTAAGCATGCCCCGTCCCTGGAAGTGTTCAAGGTCAGCAACCTAATCTAGTGGAAGATGTCCCTGCCCCCTGCAGGGAGTTGGGAACTAGATGATATTTGAAGGTCCCTTCCAACCAAAACCATTCCATGATTTTATGAATACAGAGTTCTCAGCATTCTTCTACTAAATTAAAAGAAAAAATTGCATTGAGAAAACAATGTTTCCCTGTGGCCTACAGATACCTTCCAGATGATAAGAAGAGTGAAGGTGGTAGAAGCAATAAAAGGTAGTAACACTAATCATAGAATCTTTAGGTTGGAAAAGACCTTTAAGATCATCAAGTCCAACCATAAACCTAGCATTGCCAATCCACCACTAAACCATGTCCCTAAGCACCACATCTACATGGCTTTCAAAATACCTGGTAACTCCACCACTTCCCTGGGCAACCTGTTCCAGTGCTTGATAACCCTTTCAGTGAAGACATTTTTACTAATATCCAATCTAAAGCTCCCCTGCCCCAACTTGAGTCCATTTCCTCTCGTCCTATCACTTGGGAAAAGAGACCGACACCCACCTTGCTACAACCTCCTTTCAGGTAGTTGTAGAGAGCGATAAGGTCTCCCCTCAGCCTCCTCTTCTCCAGACTAAAAAACCCCAGTTCCCTCAGCTGCTCCTCATAAGACTTGTGCTCTAGACACTTCACCAGCTTTGTTGCTCTTCTTTGGACACGCTCCAGCACCTCAATGTCTTTCCTGTAGTGAGGGGCCCAAAACCGAACACAGTACTCGAGGTGCAGCCTCACCAGGGCCAAGTACAGGGGGGCGGTCACTTCCCTAGTCCTGCTGGCCAAACTATTTCTGATACAGGCCAGGATGCCGTTGGCCGCCTTGGCCACCTGGGCACACTGCTGGCTCATATTCAGCCGGCTGTCGACCAACATACCTAGGCCCAGGTCGTTTTCTGCCGATCAGCTTTCCAGCCACTCTTCCTCAAGCCTATAGCATTGCATGGGGTTGTTGTGACCCAAGTGCAGGACCCAGCATTTGGCCTTGTTGAACCTCATACAATTGGCCTCGGCCCATCGATCCAGCCTGTCCAGATCCCTCTGTAGAGCCTTCCTACCCTCGAGCAGATCAACCCTCCCTCCCAACTTGGTGTCATCTGCAAACTTACTGAGGGTGCACTTGATCCCCTCGTCCAGATCATTGATAAAGATATTAAAGAGAACTGGCCCCAAAACTGAGCCCTGGGGAACACCACTTGTGACCAGCTGCCAACTGGATTTAACTCCATTCACCATGACTCTTTGGGCCTGGTCATCCAGCCAGTTTTTTACCCAGCGAAGAGTACACCTGTCTAAGCCATGACCTGCCAGCTTCTCCAGGAGAATGCTGTGGGAAATGGTGTCAAAGGCTTTACTAAAGTCCAGGTAAACCACATCCAGAGCCTTTCCCTCATCCACTAAGTGGATCACCTTGTCATGGAAGGAGATCAGGTTAGTCAAGCAGGACCTACCTTTCACAAACCCATGCTGACTGGGCCTGATCACCTTGTTATCCTCTACGTGCTATGTGAGCGCACTCAAGATGAACCGTTCCATGATCTTCCCTGGTACCGAGGTCAAGATGACAGGCCTGTAGTTCCCCATAGCCTCCTTCCGGCCCTTCTTATAGATGGGCATCACATTTGCTAACCTCCAGTCAACTGGAAGATAGCCAGGACTGCTGATAAATGATGGAAAGTGGCTTGGTGAGCACTTCCACCAGCTCCCTTGGTTGGATCCCATCCGGCCCCATAGACTTGTGTGTGTCTAAGAAGTGGTGTAGCAGGTCACTAACCATTTCCCCTTGGATTATGGGGGCTTCATTCTGTTTCCTGTCCATGTCTTCCAGCTCAGGGGGCTGGGCACATCAAGAACAACTGGTCTTACTATTAAAGACTGAGGCAAAGAAGGCATTAAGTACCTCAGCCTTTGTCATTATGCTTCCCCCCGCATCCAATTAAGGATGGAGATTCTTCTTAGCCCTCCTTTTGTTGTGAGTGTATTTATAGAAACGTGTTTTATTGTTTTTTATGGCAGTAGCCAGATTAAGTTCTAGTTGGGCTTTGGCCCTTCTGATTTTCTCCCTGTATAACCTCACGACATCTTTGAAGTCCTCCTGAGTTGCCTGCCCCTTCTTCCAAAGATCATAAACTATCTTTTTTTCCTGACTTGCAGCCAAAGCTCTCTGTTCAGCCAGTCTGGACTTCTTCCCTGCCGGCTCGTCTTTAGGCACATAGGTGTTGGGAATTGGCTTGATGAGAAAGGACATGGGTCTATGGAAAAGTTGTGCGAGCAGAGTTGTGTGTGAAGGAATGTCAGCGTGGGCAGCAAGACTAGGCCTTGGCCAAACACTGCTGGCCTTGCTGATATCAGGAGAAAAACAACAGCTGGTCTCACTGATATCAGGAGAAAGACAGGGACGGTGTGACCTTGGCATAGTTTCATAAGCAACTTTTGAAGAAGTTCCCATGAGAAAGTTACTGAACACGCATAGCTGCAAATCACAAGTGGGTGTGTTTTAGTAATGAATAAACATTAGCAATGTACCAATCATATTAGGACTAGTAGGCATAATTATCGCAAACTGTATAAATATGAGCTATCCGTGCAAATAAAGTTGAATCACTTCTATCACTCATATTGGGTCGACTTATGTGCATTCCTCTGCCGCTCCAACAAATGGCGCCCGAACGGGGACCGAAAAAAGGGGAATTGGAGCGACGGACACTGAGAAGCACCGGTAGCAGCGACCGGGGGGCAAAAGATTAACCGAACGCTGATCGTCTTGGTTGGTGTGTTAACTCTCGTGCCTGGACCGTCCAAAAGGGGTTCGCCGTCAGTCAGGGCTACTGGAAAAAGGCTGCAAAGACTTTTTAACCGAGGTGCCTTAATCAAGGTAGCACCCAGGAGTATCAAGAAGCCGGCCGGCAATGGATCAAGAGGTAGCCCTAAAATTATTACAGTGCTTTTTAGAAAAGCGGGGGGTAAATTGCGTTAAGCAAGTTTCGGGATTAGTTGCTTTAGGTCGTGTTAAGGGATGCTTTAAGAATCCGGATTTATTATTTGAGGAGAGCGAATGGCGTAGATTAGGAGACATATTATGGGATATGGTAATTGACGATGATAAATCAGCTAAAAACCTAATGAAGCAAGGACAGAAACCTTTCAAGTAGTGTGGGTACAGCTTTTGAGCTTAGTACCTGGAATGCTATCGGAACCTCCCTATGGGATGAAATTAGTGATGGGTCTAAAGAAGTTAAAGGTCTTGCAACTTTATGGAAATTGATTAAGACAACTCTGCAAGAAATGAAAGCAGATCATAAAGCGTCTGCGTCTGCTTTTGCTGCTCTCTCTCTTCAACCGCAAGCGAAAGGGAAAAGCGGGGAGAAAAACATAATGCAGCGAGAGAGACTTTTTGGAGCTTGTTCGCCTGCTCTTGTGCCCTTGACTTCTGCTCCACTCCCTGGGAGTGCCAATATTAATCAACCATCTGACAGTTCCCAAGCCTCCCTAACCGTACAATTAAAGGAAACCCTACAGAATCAGGGAGTGAGTAAAAATCTGCCTACGAAAAAACAGCCCTCAGATACCACCGTTCAACATGAACAAGTTATACCTAGCATATACCCTGATTCAAATAATGCAAACAAGGACTTGGCTACTCTAATAATAGAACAAAAAGAGACAATGTTAGAATTGTTAAAGGAAATGCGAAAAAGAGACAGGGAAACCAACCGCACCCGCGATAGACGCAGAGCCGCTTGTAATAGCCGCTTGTAATAGCCACTGCAGAAGAAAGGCAGAGACATTGGAGGGGAGTAATAAAAGAGGCCATTATAGAAGGGACTATGCTCCAAGCATTCTCAGTTATTGCATCAAATGGACAGAAAAAATGGGAGGCATTTGACTGGAAGGTCATTGAGAAATTAAGGAATGCTGTGAGTCAGTACAGAATCGAATCTGCGTTAACTCACCAAATACTGCAATTCATTTTTTCTGCTGATACGCTGATACCTCAAGATATTAAACAGCTAGCACAGTTGATTTTGACACCCGCCCAAATGTTAGTGTTTTTCCGGCATTGGGAGACGTTCTGTGATGATAGGGAACAAGCAACATCACGACAACAAACAGATCCCCTATGGGGAGTAACCACGCAGATGCTGATGGGTACTGGACCCTTCGCATCAGGGAATGCTCAGTTACAATGTGTCGTGGTTTAACTCCAGCCAGCAACTAAGTACCACGCAGCCGCTCACTCACTTCCCCCATCCAGTGGGATGGGGGAGGAAATCAGGAAAAAAGGTAAAACTTCTGGGTTGAGATAAGAACGGTTTAATAGAGCAGAAAAGAAGAAACTATAATGATAATGATAACACTAATAAAATGACAACAATAGTAATAAAAGGATTGGAATGTACAAATGATGCACAGGGCAATAGCTCACCACCTGCCGACCGACACCCCGCCAGTCCCCGAGCAGCAATTCCCTGCCCCCCCCCCCACTTCCCAGTTCCTAAACTAGATGGGACGTCACATGGTATGGAATACACCGTTGGCCAGTTTGGGTCAGGTGCCTTGGTTGTGTCCTGTGCCAACTTCTTGTGCCCTGGCTGGCCATGAGAAGCTGAAAAATCCTTGACTATAGTCTAAACACTACTGAGCAACAACTGAAAACATCAGTGTTATCAACATTCTTCGCATGCTGAACTCAAAACATAGCACTGTACCAGCTACTAGGAAGACAGTTAGCTCTATCCCAGCTGAAACCAGGACATAATGTATCACTGAGGTTCATCATCTATCACAGATCTTGGCGTATCAAGCTTTTCTTACCATACCAGACAATATGTACAGCCATGCTTTTACCCAGGTGAAACAGGAGAATACAATTTATGACCACCCTGACATGAACGAGGGCATGAAAGAAAACATGTTCAAAATACTCGCTTTTGAAAATGCTACTGAAAAGACACGCAAAGCATTGTGTAATTTGCCAAAAAATGCAGACGTCATTGATATGATAGAATACATGGATCAATCAGTGGACTCACAGAAAGTAGCCTATGCTGCCACAGTTCTCCAAGGAGCTACAAAGAAACACAAGGCCAGTAAGACACCCTTGGTCAAGTGTTTTAACTGTGGCAAACATGGACACATTAGGAGCAAATGTACAGGTACTGTTAACAGTAAGTGCTGCAACAAGTGTAAGAAAGATAACTGTTGGGAAGTGGCTTGCTGAAAAAGGACATGGGCCTGTGGAAAAGTTGTGCGAGCAGAGTTCTGTGTGAAAGAATGTCAGTTTGAGCAGCAAGACTAGGCCTTGGCTGAAAATAGCTGGCTTTACTGATATTGGGAGAAAAACAACAGCTGGTCTCGCTGTTATCAGGAGAAAGACAGGGACGGTGTGACCTTGGCATAACTTCACAAGTAACTTTTGAAGAAGTTCTCATGAGAAAGTTACTGAACACGCGTAGCTGCCAACCACAAGTGGGTGTGTTTTAGTAATGAATAAACATTAGCAATGTACCAATCATATTAGGACTAGTAGGCATAATTATCGCAAACTGTATAAATATGAGCTATCCGTGCAAATAAAGATGAATCACTTCTATCACTCATATTGGGTTGACTTATGTGCATTACTCCGCCACTCCAACAGATAACCATACCACCAAGAATACAGGACACCAACCGCGAAGACCCCTTGCGCGACGACACGAATGCAAGGGGTTTGGGCTGCCAGCCCTCAGGCAGCCTCGCAACCACCAGATCCGCCACTGCAGGAAGCTCTGGAGTGGACATAGAAACCGCAGTAGACATTACGTTGGTGGATGCAGGAGTCCACTTGGTGGATAGCAACATAAAGGGACCATTGGGGTTTGGGCTTAGTGCATTTTTAATGGGGCGATCTCCAACAGCTCTAAAAGCAATTCTGGTGCTCCCAGGGCTTATTGATGCAGATTATTGTGGGACTATGAAAATTATGATTCATGTTGTAATCCCTCCTGTTTCTATTCCTAAAGGTACCAGAATAGCACAATTAGTTCCATTCAGGTCGTGTGTTCCGAACCCAGGTGAAGTACAACGTGGAGATGGTGGATTCGGCTCCACAGGGAAACCGCAGGTATACTTTGCCATGGACACAACAAGAGGTAAACCAGAAAAGGTAGTGCAATTGGAAGGGCCTGATGGAGTTGTCATCAAGAAACTGATGACAATCAATACAGGAGCTGATGTTACGATTATTTCACGATGCATTTGGCCTCCATCATGGCCATCAATCAATCCAAATTTTGGTATTGCTGGGATAGGGGGCACACAAACCACCTTAGTAAGTCAGCTAGTGATTACATTTGTGTTCCCCGATGGTGAACACATTACGACGTGTCCGTATGTCATGACTACCCCAACTGAATTGTTTGGCCTCGTAGGCCGTGATATATTGAGCCAAATGAAGGCAATGTTAGTGACACATCCTTTTTAGGAACGGTCACTGAGGGGCAGCCAATCCTGAAAATTAGCTGGAAAACAGATGAGCCTGTTTGGATTGATCAGCAGCCGCTAAATTCTGAAAGGTAGCTAAAAATACAAGGGTTAGTTGAGGACCAATTGAGAGCGGGACATGTTGTTCCTTCTGCTAGTCCATGGAATACATCAATATTTACCATTCCCAAGAAAAGTGGGAAATGGAGACTGTTACATGATCTCAGAGCTGTGAATGCGGTGATGGACAGTATGGGAGCCCTGCAGCCAGATTTGCCGTCTCCAGTTATGCTTCCAGAAGAATGGGATTTGTTAATTATAAATCTAAAAGATTGCACCCAGATGGCGCTGAACGGTTCGCCTTTTCGGTACCATCGATTAACAAGGCAGAACCCTATAAGAGATACCATTGGGTCGTGTTACCGCAATGAATGCGCAATTCCCCCACGATGTGTCAGGTGTATATGGCCTGGGCATCAGAGCCTGTAAGAAAGCAGTTTCCTCAGTAACTTGCCACAGGATGAGATTTTAACTCAATTGCAGGACATCTTAAGCCATCGCGGAGTAATAATCACTCCTGAAAAGGTGCAAAAGGCAGCACCTTGGAAGTATTTGGGGTGGCACATAGATGCTAGCAATGTTAAACCTCAGAAAGTTCACATAACATGAGAAATTTTAACGTTACATGATGTCCAGAAGCTTGTGGGAGATATCCAGTGGGTGCGGAATATTTGCGGTATCACTAATGGCGCTATGACCCCTCTGGTAGAACTCTTGGGTATGAGAACACTGTGCAGATGAGAAACGGGAAAGGACAGAGCTGACCAATTGGTTGCAGCGCCACGGGAGCCTCCTCCAGGGAATGGTTTTCAACAAAGCACAGCAATCACATGCGTTCTTGCACCAACCCACTAGGATGTTAACAAAGCAATTTGACTTACCACTTACTGACGCCCAAGGTATTGTTAAAGCATGCCCTGATTGTCAAAAGGAAGGGCTGGGCTTGGGCTGTGGGGTTAACCGACGAGGTCTTTTGCCATTGCAGTTGTGGCAAATGGATGTCACCCATGTCATGTGGTTTGGTGCAAAGCGTTCTGTGCACGTGTGTATTGATACCTATCCTGCTGCCGTGTGGGCCACGGCACGAACTGGAGAAAAGGCCTTACATATTGAATGACATCTTCACGCTTCTTTTGCAGTGCTGGGTGTGCCTAAAGAAATTAAGACAGACAACGGCCCAGCCTATGGTTCTACACAATTTGCTCGATTTTGTAATTTGTGGGGAATTCACCATAGTACCGGTATTCTACATCTTCCCACAGGACAAGCTATTGTCGAATGGGCCAACCAAACCCTAAAAGAACATGCTGCAAAAACAAAAAGGGGGAACCCAGGGCTTACTCCCAGAGGAACGATTGGCCAAAGCCTTATTTGTGCTAAATTATCTTAGATTGACAGGTGATCACAAAGACCCACCAATGGTAGTGCATCATGTTCTTTTACAGGCGGAAAGGACGCAACAAAGCACAGGAATCATGGTAATGTATAAGGACCCAGAATCCAGGAAATGGTGCGGATCAGCAGAAGTAAAACTTACTGGGAGATCCCGGCTAAGTGGGTCAAGCCATGGCTTCGCACTGATGCTGGACCCGGAATTGTCCCAATGGCAACTGGCACGGCATCGGCGGGTGCTGGAGCCACTGATCCGACAGATTCCAACTAATAGAGTATTACTAGCGGACACTGAGTCCTTCAGAGAGGTTTTTAGTACAGCGTGCCTTATTGTATATAGAACTTGCTTTAGGTAAAAAGTGTGTTAAGCATAATTTGATTAAACACAGTGTGATTACGGGAAGACAGTGTGGGGTAAATGTAAAGTTAGTTAAAGCCAAAATTAGGGGTAAGGTCTATTTCCATTAATAACCTGGGAACGAGGTTGATTGTGTTTCCACAGATACAGGCCCATGACGGACTCCTGTTCGATTTCCACGACCATCATCATGTGGAGCATCATAGATGATGTGGCAATATGAATACTACCTCAGCCGAAAACTAATGTATAGGTCACCTTGGCTAACATAACAGGTCAAGATTCTCTGTACATCGCAACTGTATCGTAAAGCCCATGAACCAATAGACAAGATGGCTATGACTCGTGCAGCGTGCCTGGCCAGCAAGCGCATGCGTCATAGATTGCAACCGAGGCGGTCTTTTGGCACCCGCTGGCCACGTGTGCTAAAACCCGTTCCTCTGCAAATGTATAAATACCGGGATTTTCCGAAGATCATCGGGCTGGTGTACGGTGAGGCCATCGTTGCCTCTGTGGGGACGCCCACGGAAAGCTGGCACCTACCGATTGCTGGGCTGATTTCATGGAACAAGATGGCACAAGAATGTACGGATGGTTCATTTTCCTCATAGTCCTCATGGTCTGGGTATTTTCTATTGCTGGCACAAGGACACGGGTGTGAAGATGTTGATGGGATGTGTTGCTTTAAGTGATCATTCTCAATCTATACACAAACATATAAATTGGCTGAAGAAACATACACAAAAGATCCAGCAAGAAATTAATTGGTTTGAAAACCAATATTCGGCGGGATAACACCATGGCTAATGGCATGGATTAAAGAAGCCTTACGGTGGTTGGGTATATTGATATTAATGTGTGTAATAGTTAGAATTGCATATGGGTGCATGATAAAAGGAGTCTCAAAGCTGACACACCAAGCTCTACTCGCACAAAAAGAAAAAGGGGGAATTGTTGGGAATTGGCTTGATGAGAAAGGACATGGGTCTATGGAAAAGTTGTGCGAGCAGAGTTGTGTGTGAAGGAATGTCAGCGTGGGCAGCAAGACTAGGCCTTGGCCAAACACTGCTGGCCTTGCTGATATCAGGAGAAAAACAACAGCTGGTCTCACTGATATCAGGAGAAAGACAGGGACGGTGTGACCTTGGCATAGTTTCATAAGCAACTTTTGAAGAAGTTCCCATGAGAAAGTTACTGAACACGCATAGCTGCAAATCACAAGTGGGTGTGTTTTAGTAATGAATAAACATTAGCAATGTACCAATCATATTAGGACTAGTAGGCATAATTATCGCAAACTGTATAAATATGAGCTATCCGTGCAAATAAAGTTGAATCACTTCTATCACTCATATTGGGTCGACTTATGTGCATTCCTCTGCCGCTCCAACACATAGGGATGGCCTGCTCATGCACCTTTAAGATTTCCTTCTTGAAGAATGCTGAGAGAGACTGAATTGTTATCTCGAGTTGTTTGTCTCAAAGATTGTTAGGTGTGAGGGACTGGACTGTTGTCTCAAGGAACTGTGAACTGTTTATCTCAAGCCCTTTGTCTCGGAGATGGCCTAAGCAGGACACTCCTCTGTCCATAAGGACAATTACTAGGTCATTGAGGCATCCAGGGGAGGAAACAGGCTGGAGCCCGGAGGAAGCATGCAGGAATGTAGAGACTACCGTTCTCATGGAAACTGTAGTCTTTGAGATAAGATACTGGTTCCTGGTGTTGATCACACAAAGGTCCTGTGCTAGACAAATCCTGCAGCATGTGAACAATATGTATGTGCATGCATCATTGAAATATGCCTTATAAAAAAAAACGTGGAGACAAGCCATGGTGTGCACCCACCACTGAAGAACTAAAGACTGAGGAGCAACGGGACACCGCTGGATCCATGGTGGTGACTATCCTTGCAACTCTATCCCAACTGCTTGCTTGATTTCTGCCTTTTCTTCCATTCTATCCAATCGCTACTATTTTCCACTTTTGATACTTTTGATAGTAAAAACTCTTTTGGTTATACGGCATTTGACCTCATTTGTGTCTTAATCTCACTTTTGGGATCATATCGAAACCTTCCCCGACATTGGATCAGGACAAATGTCCAGCCTTCCTGGACTCCTTTGCCCTTCAGGACTGCCTCCCAAGGGAATCTGTCAACCAGGCTCCTAAATAGGCCACAGTCTGCCCTCTGGAATTCCAAGATAGCAGTTCTGCTAATCCCCCTCCTTACTTCTCCAAGAATTGAAAATATAGCAATTTCATGATCACTGTGCCCAAGATGATCTCCAACCATCACATCACCCGCAAGTCCGTGTCTGTTTGTAAACAACAGGTCCAGCATGGCGCCTTCCCTAGTTGGCTCATGTTGCGGAGGATCCACAGGGGAAATCACGCACAGACCAATGTGATCAAGTGAAGTCCATTTACTACAACTTTTAGCACAGTTATATACCTTATGCACTTGTGCATGCGCCTTATACAATACTCTAATTGGTACACTACCCCGGTTCACACGACACTATCTTATTCTCTATTGGCTGTGCAAGCTTCTTCACGAGGTGTCCAGCAGTTACTTATCTCATTCTTCGGCATCCAGGAGTTGTTTGTCAGGCTCTTCTTATCTTCCTTTTTCCCAGCGTACAAGGACACAACATCCTTGTCTGCTCCGGCACTTTTGTAAACATGCTTCGTTCCCACCTAACAGCTGGATTGCTCACATGCCTTTGCCCAGCCAAAAATCCTCAACAGGCTCACTCAACAGCTGTGTCAGGAAGTTATCTTCCACACACTCCAGGAACCTCCTAGACTGTTTCCTCTCCACTGTACTGTATTTCCAGCAGACATCTAGTAAGTTGAGGTCCCCCATGAGAACAAGGGTGTCTTGGTTTTGGCTGGGATAGAGTTAATTTTCTTCCTAGTAGCTGGTACAGTGTGTTTTCAATTTAGTGTGAGAATAACGTTGATAACACACTGATGTTTTAGTTGTTAAGTAGCACTTATCCTAAGTTAAGGATTTTTCAGTTTCCCATGCTCTGCCAGCAAGCAGGTGTACAAGAATCTGGGAGAGAGGATAGCCAAGACAGCTGACCAGAACTAGCCAAAGGGATATTCCATACCAAAGAATGTCATGCTAAGTATATAAACTCGGGGAAGTTGGGCGGGAGGGGTGGATCGCTGCTTGAGCATCAGTCAGCAGGTAGTGAGCAATTGCATTGTGCATCACTTGTCTTTTTCTTGGGTTTTATTTTATTATATTATATTCCTTTTCAATACAATCATTATTATTATTATTTATTACTATTCTTAGTATTACATTTTATTTTACTTTAGTGTCCTGGGTTCAGCTGGGATAGAGTTAATTTTTACAGGAACCTGGGAGGTGGGGGCATAGCCGGGGCAGCTGACCTGAACTAGCCAAGGAGCTATTCCATACCATGTGACATCATGCTCAGTATATAAATGGGGAGTGGGCTGGGGGGAGTTCTCTCGACTTTCAGTGGGGGAAGTGGCGGAGCATCGGGTTCTGGGTGGTGAGCAGTTGCACTGTGCATCACTCTTTTTGTATATTCTTTCATTAGTACCATTGTTGTTGTTGTAACTTCTCTTTTTCTCTTTTTTTTTGGTGTTGTCCCAGTAAACTGCCCTTATCTCAACCCTTGAGGTTCTGTTTTTTTGGTTTTGGGGTTTTTTTTTCTTTTCTCTCCTTCATCTCCTCCCTATCCCACCGGAGGGGGGCGGGAGGAGTGAGTGAGCGGCTGTGTGGTCCTTTGTTACCGGCTGGGCTGAAACCACGACATTTAGTTATTAAATTGTTCTTATCTCAACCCACAAGTTTTCCTTTTTTCTCCAATTTTCCTCCCCATCCCATTGGGACAGGGGGACTGAGCGAGCAGCTGCGTGGTGCCTAGTTGCTGACTGGGCTTAAACTACAACAAAGGGCTAGCAATCATGAGACTTCTCCCAGCTGCTTATAGAATATTTCATCTGCCTCTTCATCCTGGTTGGGTGGTCTATAACAGACTCCCACCATATCTGCCTTGTTGGCCTTTCCCCCGATTCTTACCCATAAACACTGAACCATCATCAAGCTCTGGATAGTCAAAACACTCCCTGACATACAGGGCTACCCCACTGCTGCTCCTTCCTTGCCTATCCCTTCTGAAGAGCTTATAGCCATCCATTGCAGCACTTCAGTTGTGTGAGTCATCCCACAATGTTTCTGTGATTGCAACTATATCATAGTTTTCCAGCTGCACAATGGCATCCAACTCCTGTTTCTTGCCTACGCTGTGTGCATTGGTGTAGATGCACTTCAGTTGGGCTATTTATCCTGCCACCTTTTTGGGGGAGAAGCCCTAATTCCTATGTGACTGTTCTCAGGTGCTTCCATCATTTCTAACACATCAATAACCCTTGCATCTTTGCTGCCGCATGGATCTCCATCCCCTACCCCCATTGAGATAGCTAAGGTGCTGCGTGCATTAGTACAGGGACATTTCAAATGTGCTCCAGTGTGCTCAGCACATTGTGGAAGAGACCAAAGGACCTTGCTAGCACACCATCCCCTCAAACATTGGCACACTGCCCCCCAGGCTTATCTCTAGCAACCCTGGTTTTATCCCTTTCCCCTTTCAAATCTAGTTTAAGGTTCTTTCAATGAGGCCTGCTAACTCTTGTGCAAAAATCCTTTCCCCCCTTTGAGAAAGGTGTACCCCGTCTGTTGCCAGCAGGCCTGCTGTCATGTAGACTGACCCGTGATCAACAAACACAAAATTCTGCTGGTGACACCAGTCACAGAGTCAGGTATTGATCAGCTGGGTCTTCCTGTTTCTTCCAGCATCATTCCCTGCAAATGGAAGGACAGAGGAAAACACTACTTGTGCTCCTGATCCCTTAACCAGTCATCCCAAGGCCCTGAAGTCTCTCTTGATTGCCCTTGGACTTCTTATTGCAACTTCATTGCTGCTTACATGAAAAAGCAATAATGGATAATAATCCAAGGGCCATATCAGGGTAGGAAGTTTTCTCATCACATCTTTAACCTGCGCCCCAGGGAGGCAGCAGACTTCCCTAAGAAGTGGGTCGAGTCTGCATATTAGGCCTTCTGTTTCCCTCAGGAGAGGGTCTCCTATGACAATGACTCATCTTTTTTTCTTTATGGAAGCGTTTTTGATGCAGGGCATAGGCCAATTTAACCTCGGTGACACCCCCAACCTAGATGAATCATCATCTTCATCACTGTTCAGTTCCACTTGCAGACCCTCTTACCTATTGTACAAGGGCACCTGGGAAGGTGAGTTAGTCATGGAGGAGATGCACCTGCTGCACCAGGCAGGAACTTGTTGCGGTTCCCCCCTATCCCTTAAGTCACCACGTTCAGCCAAGTGGAGAGAAGATAGGGGATCCTGCATATCATGTCCTGTCTGCCAGACAGGTCTGTCCCAGGGAAGGTAGGGTGTGGTTCCAGTAGTTGATCTCTCTCTCAGACTCCCTGATACTACTCAACCTACTCACCTCCTCCTGGAGCTCTGTCACTAAGCAGAGGAGTTCCTCTACCTGGGTGCACCTCCCACAGGTGTACTCAGTAATGCTGTCTGGTACTGGCATAAGTGTAGGGCACATCCTGCAGCCTGACACCTGGGTAGCAGTATGTTCCCATCAGAGCTGTTTGGGAAGC
This sequence comes from Astur gentilis, assembly GCF_929443795.1. Lineage (NCBI taxonomy): Eukaryota > Metazoa > Chordata > Aves > Accipitriformes > Accipitridae > Astur > Astur gentilis. Next base: position 29,766,184 of record NC_064918.1, read on the forward strand.
TGTGTCAGTCATGGCAGGTGCAGAGTTTAGAGAGGCCATGGCCTTCTGCCAGGTAGATACCATTGCTTCCCTGGTCGAGCCAGCAGAATTACAGTGCCCTTCCTGCATGCCCTTCCACACAGACTGCCACACCATGCCCTTGCTGATGCACCACTCCCTGTTTGTGGCACTCCTGGTCACTAGCACTCCCTAGGGGTTTCTTTTATAGGTGTGGGTACTTGGCTGCCGTTGCTCCTGGCCCCACCCAGGTCTCATCAGCTGCTCTCACATGAGCTGTGGGCTCTTGGTGGGTCTCTCCGCTTCCCTGAGGTTTCCCCCAGTTCAGGACACACACACCCCCCCCCCACTGCACTCGAGTGCTCCACTGTGGATCGTGCTAGCACTGAAGCTGCTCACCTAATCTTCTCTTTGACAGACCTTTGATACCAAAGCAGATTTAGAATCCAGTACAAGTGCATAAACTGGGACACTAATAGCCTATTTTAAAATATACCAAAATATACCCTGACTCATATTTGGTCAGTTTTCTTGGGTGATGCTCTCTCTTGCTGAGCATGCTTATTGCAGTGGGACTTAATTGCTGATTGGGTCTACTAGAAAGTATTGCAAAACAAGTAACAGCCAAACTCTTAAAACTCTTTCTAAAAGTTCTCTACTAGGCATATTGTTTCTTCTGGGAAGAATGGAGGAGTGAGTGGAGAACAGTTACTCAAACTGCTCAAAATGCAGATGTTACTGTCTGGAGATGGAGGAAGGTTCTGAGTGGTTCAGCGATTGCAGCATAAATAATTTTGGTTTTTTGTGGGCAAATATAATCTTATGAAGAATTACAAGAAAAGAGCAGAAGGGCCATAAACTCCATAAAAAAGATTTCCAAAATCCACAGTACCTGGAGAAATGTGAGCTGATAAAAACAGGTTAATTTCAGATAAAGTTAGGTCATGTCAGGTTGTATAATTTACTTTTGAAAAGACAAAAAAGCTATCCAGAGCACAAAACTATGGTCTGAAAAAAAATCAAAGTGTGTTTCAAAGTGTATTTTCATTTGGTAAGTCACAGTTAAAAAAAACCAAAAACACCAACCTTAAGGTCAATGACAAAGTAATGTTAAGTTTTACAGATCAAATGGGTCTTTGCAGTATGAAGGTCAATACTGCAGGTAATACTTCCTAAGCAAAGAGTTATTAATGGATAACATCACTATTGTTTCCAGCTCTTTCAATGCTACCAAAGAATCTGAAACAGAAAATGTACAACATGATCAAATTCTGAAATTGTGGATGCTTGTGAGGTTGGTCTGAGTAAAGTGAATTTTTAATGTTCATTTTAAAGAGGAATATATACTAAAGCAATAGCAAAAATGAGCTTCAATGAGAACAACAGGAAAAAACTAGGAAAAAAATCTTTGACAGGAAGACTAATCTTAAAGTGGAGCTATGTTACAGAAATGTAACTGAGTAGTAAGTTTAGCTATTGTAGGAAAAATTAGATCTAAAATTCAAAGATAAGTAGAATTATTACAATGGTAATACCATTAAAGAAAGTTAAAGCTTGGCAGACAAAAGTGCATGTTTCTTTGCATGTAGTCTGAGCGGTTAGCAAATATGATTTTTATTGATTACACTTTTTGGGGACTGACAGTTTGCATGAGTAGTTTGCAGTGCTTTGGTCTGTTAATTGGGTCATGATGCATGATTACACTGAACACTGTAATAGTGTGGCAAGAACATATCTGATAGATCCTCAGAACACATTTGATAAAGTTTGCATAATTGATTTTTGTCTGTATCGCATCACAGTTTTTAGCCAAAGGTTAATACCAACTTTCCAAATTCCTGAGAATCCTCAGACAGATTACACTTTTTCCCCTCAGTTATTCTGCCACTGAAGTTTTCCTGTTCTTCCCTCTTTATTCCATCATAAGGGCTCTTAGGCAAAAATCTAGCTGTATCTTTAGGACTAGAATATTGACAACTTTCTTTTTTTGAAAAGAGCAGGGGAAGTCCCTAGTTGTCTGAAGTACTCGCTTCTAATCTTGTAAAAGCTGAGCATCATTATTATATATATGATACTTAAGCATAAAAATATTTGTGAGCTACTTTTGTAGGCATTTTCATCTGCCTCTAACCATGGGAGTAGCTTGGGAGGTGTAGAATAAGTTAAGAGATGCAGCTAACTGAGCTATGAAGCATCACAGATTCATAAAAATTATCTTGTGTTTGAAAAATTATTATCAAACAATTCCTTGGCCATTTTTCTTTGCATCAGTGATGAATTAAATCAATCAGCAATCACCTTAGTTTCCCCATCTAGAACACACAGATCATTATCAATGACTCTCCTCAGAAGTTGCCTTTGGTTGTTGTATTTGGCTGCTTCTGAACGTCTGGTTTCATGGCAGTGGTTAAGATTTAGTGCTACTGCTCCAGCAGTGGAAATGCTAAACCTGCTTATCTTGTGCATTTTTGTGGGATGGCTTGAGGGAACATTCACCTGATGTTTCAGAATCCAGTCTGTTTTGCATCCTTCTTAACTTATTCTTAGCTTTAGTAGTTTGGTGGTAGAGAATGGCATCAAGGAAAATGTACAGAGAAAATACCTAGGCGACATTAGAAGATCTGAGGAAAGATGACTGTCAGCCTGTGGGGAAAAAAAAACAAACCAACACAGAATCAGCTGACTTGAAAACAAAACAAAAGTAAATTAACTGATCACATATCCTTTTTTAGGAAATAGTTGTCTGAATTTACATGTGCTTGATGTTATTTATCAAAAAAATTCATCTGGAGTGAAAAGAGGGAGAGGACAAACATGGAGAGCTTTGCATAGTGCTTTCCTTTTCTGTGGAGAGTGGGAGAGCAGAAAGGAGAATCCACAAAAATACGTAGGGAGAAAGGATGATGAAAAAGAGAAAAACCTCAGAGGGAAAGAGGCAGTACTGCAAGAGTAGGAAGAGTGAAAGAGTGTATAGTTTCAATCCAAATATAAATTAGCACAAAATAAACTATGAAACTATATTTCACATAATATTTTTCAAAATAAAGCTGTCTCCCCAAAGTAAGGAGAACATGAGTCTGGAAATCATTATGACATGAGAATTAGACAGAAGAGACAATGTTATGTCTAAAACCTTGTCCATAACTCTGTGCTGCTCTTTCTCTCATTCTCTCTTGCACGCCATGTGTCTCTCTCTCCCCCTCCCCCCCACTCACAGCCACTCTCACGTTTGGTCTCATGCTAGTTCTCTTGCTCTCTCATTTTTCCTCTTGCTTTCTCTCTCTCTCTCTCACTAATTCTCTCTGGCACTATCTCACTTTCTCTTTATTTTGCTCTTGCTTTTCTCTCACTCACGTTCTCTCTCATCCTTTCTCTTGCTGTCAGTCACTCTTGTTCTCTCTCGTGCTCACTTTTTTGCTCATGTGCTTCCTCTCAATTTCACACCCTTGCTCTCATTATCGCTCAATATTGCTTTCTTGCTCTCACACTTTCTCTCTCTTTTTCTAGTGCTTTCACACTCTCGCTTCATTACTGTTGTGCTTGCTCCCTCTCGTTTTCTCACTTTCTCACACTTGCTGTCTCATGCTTGCTTTCGATCACATGCTCTCTCTCCCCTGCTCTCTTGATTTCTCTCTCACTTTCTCACTATCACTCTTGCTCACCTTGAGCTTCCTTTCTCTTGCTCACTCTTTCTTGTGCTCACAGAACAGAAGTGGTTAGTACTGAAACACAGCTCCTCATGGCACCCCGACTGCCAGTGCTGGGCTGGATGTTCAAAGGGAGGGTCTCTTCTACACATCATGCAACTGATGCCACGTGGAGTAAGTGGATTGCACTGATCACACAATGGACTCGCATAGGAAACCCCAGTCAACCAGGAACTGTGGAAGTTATCACGGACTGGCCAGACGGCAAAGATTTTGGAATTTCACCAGAGGAGGAGGTGACACGTGCTGAAGAAGCCCCGCTGTATAATAAATTGCCAGAAAATGAGAGGCAATATGCCCTGTTCACTGATGGGTCCTGTCGCATTGTGGGAAAGCATCGGAGGTGGAAGGCTGCTGTATGGAGTCCTACACGACAAGTCGCAGAAACTGCTGAAGGAGAAGGTGAATCGAGTCAGTTTGCAGAGGTGAAAGCCATCCAGCTAGCATTAGATATTGCTGAAAGAGAAAAGTGGCCAGTGCTCTATCTCTATACTGACTCATGGATGGTGGCAAATGCCCTGTGGGGGTGGCTACAGCAATGGAAGCAGAGCAACTGGCAGCACAGAGGTAAACCCATTTGGGCTGCCACACTGTGGCAAGATATTGCGTCCTGGCTAGAGAATCTGGTTGTAAAAGTACGTCATGTAGATGCTCACGTACCCAAGAGTCGGGCCACTGAAGAACATCAAAACAACGAACAGGTGGATCAGGCCATCAAGATTGAAGTGTCTCAGGTGGACCTGGACTGGCAACATAAGGGTGAGCTATTTATGGCTCAGTGGGCCCATGATACTTCAGGCCATCAGGGAAGAGATGCAACATATAGATGGGCTCGAGATCGAAGGGTGGACCTGATCATGGACACTATCGCGCAGGTTATCCATGAATGTGAAACATGTGCTGCAATTAAGCAAGCCAAGCGGTTAAAGCCCCTGTGGTATGGAGGGCGATGGCTGAAATATAAATTTGGGGAAGCCTGGCAGATTGACTATATCACACTCCCACAAACTCGCCAAGGCAAGCGCTATGTGCTGACAATGGTGGAAACAACCACCGGATGGCTGGAAACATATTCTGTGCCCCATGCCACTACCCGGAACACTATCCTGGGCCTTGAGAAGCAGCTCTTGTGGCGACATGGCACCCCAGAAAGAATTGAGTCAGACAATGGGACTCATTTCCGAAACAACCTCATAGACACCTGGGCCAAAGAGCATGGCATTGAGTGGGTGTATAGTATCCCCTATCATGCACCAGCCTCTGGGAAAATTGAGCGATACAATGGACTGTTAAAGACTACATTGAAAGCAATGGGTGTGGGGGTGTGGGGGTGTGTAACTTTCAAACATTGGGATACACGCTTAGCAAAAGCCACCTGGTTAGTCAACACCAGAGGATCTGCCAATCGGAGTGGCCCTGCCCAGTCAGAATTTTTACATACTGTAGAAGGGGATAAAGTCCCTGCAGTGCACATGAAAAATATGTTAGGCAAGACAGTCTGGGTTATTCCTGCCTCAGGCAAAGGTAAACCCATTTGTGGGATTGCTTTTGCTCAAGGGCCTGGGTGCACTTGGTGGGTGATGCAAAAAGATGGGGAAGTCCGATGTGTGCCTCAAGGGGATTTGATTTTAGGTGAGAATAGCCAGAATTAAACTGTATGGTATTAGTTGCTATATAACCCTGCTACTGTATGTTATCATTACTATAATTGTTATATGCTATATCCATAGTACTATACTAAGAATCACTTAGATCAAGCAAGAAAGAACTGTGATAAAACTGAGCAAAGCGCAGTAGTGATGGAACCAGAACTGACTCCAGCATGCAACAATCCAACGGTGCACACCATCCTCCTGCTGCCTCCAATGTCACCTGCTCGTCACACCCCACTGAAGCCCAATTCTGCTCTGCCGACTGAGAGGACTTTGCACCATCCCTCCTGCCCAGAAAGACTGGTATGACAGATGGAGCCCAGAGTTGGGAACTAAATGAACTCAGCGAACATTTTATGAACATAACTCATGAACTAAAGGAATGATATCTCTGTGCGTGTATACATATATACATCTCATTGTTCATATGTCTCAAAGGGATGGAAAAGGTGATGATGATTGACCAGGATGTAACTGAAGTTATGGGAACTGAGCATGATGTCAATGGTATAGCATAAGGGGTGGATACTGTCCTGGTTTCAGCTGGGATAGAGTTAACTGTCTTCCTAGTAGCTGGTACAGTGCTATGTTTTGAGTTCAGCATGTGAAGAATGTTGATAACACTGATGTTTTCAGTTGTTGCTCAGTAGTGTTTAGACTATAGTCAAGGATTTTTCAGCTTCTCATGCCCAGCCAACAAGAAAGCTGGAGGGGCACAAGAAGTTGGCACAGGACACAGCCAGGGTAGCTGACCTAAACTGGCCAACGGGGTATTCCATACCATGGGACGTCCCATCTAGTATAGGAACTGGGATGTGGGGGCAGGGAATCGCCACTTGGGGGACTAGCTGGGTGTCGGACAGCGGGTGGTGAGCAATTGCCCTGCTCATCATTTGTAAATTCTAATCCTTTCATTATTGCTGTTGTTATGTTATTAGTGTTATCATTATCATTATTAGTTTCTTCTTTTCTGTTCTATTAAAATGTTCTTATCTCAACCCACGGGTCTTGCTTTTTTTCCTGATTTTCTCCCCCATCCCACTGGGTGTGGGGGAGTGAGTGAGCAGCTGCGTGGTGCTTAGCTGCTGGCTGGGGTTAAACCACGACACCTATATAGTACAGCACTGTGGAAGAAACAATTTTACAAAATCTAGGCAGAATTATTTTTAGTTAACTTTGGGTCTGAGCCAAAGCCTGTGGTCAGGTGAAACGATTTCATTGACTGCCTCAGATTTTGGATTAGGCTCATGCCCCATATCATGGGCAATGCTAGAGCCATGTATTTATCTTAAATCAGTGCAAACTATACTCGCTCCTTGAATATATTTTAATATCTTTTATGAAAAGATGAAAGGTTATATTTTCTTTAATGCTTCCATAAGTCACACTGCTTGAAACTAGACATATTTTACTGAATATTTATAAAGACAATTCCAAACATGAAGCATGTACTTGAGAGTCATCCAAATGTTATGCCATATTTCATTAACAATCTGTTACTAATGTATTGGGGACAACTGGTACATTTAATTTTATGAAATATAAGGAAGTATAAAAATATAACTATATATTGCTATGAAGCAAATGAAGCAAAGAAAGCATTTTTATGCATGAAACATTAGCATTAGGTTGTCAATATTTTTTAAAAAAAGTGTTCACCCTTTTTCAGTTCTGTTCTGTTAATCACACTGATGAGAAGGCTAGAAAAATATTTCAAGGTGAGTTTCTGTGATGGTACGAATCTAAAAAAACCCCACCCCAAACCTAGTAGTAGTAGTCATTTTACAGCCACATTAACATATAGAATCTTATCAAACTACTGTATATGGTACAATTACCTGACCTATACTAGAGAAGAATTTAGTTCAGTATATGGCTGAAATAGGCAAGCTGTTCATTTCTCCTGCTGGTCAGTATATCTTGATAAGAGACAAAGATAAAATCGTGTCGTGGTTTAACCCCAGCCAGCAACTAAGCACCACGCAGCCACTCACTCACTCCCCCCATCCAGTGGGATGGGGGAGGAAATTGGGAAAAGAAGTAAAACTCCTGGATTGAGATAAGAACAGTTTAATAGAACAGAAAAGAATAAACTAATAATGATAACAATAACACTAATAAAATGACAACAGTAGTAATAAAAGGATTGGAATGTACAAATGATGCACAGGGCAATTGCTCACCACCCGCCGACTGACACCCAGCTAGTCCCCGAGCGGCGATTCCCTGCCCCCCCACTTCCCAGTTCCTAAAACTAGATGGGACGTCACATGGTATGGAATACACCGTTGGCCAGTTTGGGTCAGGTGCCCTGGCTGTATCCTGTGCCAACTTCTTGTGCCCTGGCTGGGCATGAGAAGCTGAAAAATCCTTGACTTTAGTCTAAACACTACTTAGCAACAACTGGAAACATCAGTGTTATCAGCATTCTTCACATGCTGAACTCAAAACATAGCACTGTACCAGCTACTAGGAAGACAATTAACTCTATCCCAGCTGAAACCAGGACAAATGGCCAGGTTTGCTTTCCTCTTAGCACCTACACGCCTGCCAATACACCTTGGAGTTACACTTGAAAGACAGAAGATGATAATCACATTTGACCCATTCAGATAGGAGATTTCAGTGTTCCAAACTCCCAGATTTCAGAAATTAAACTTGTCACAAACAACCTTAACTAAATGAATAACGAATAACCTGGAGACATTTATTTGCTAGAGAACAAAAAAGGCTATCTCTGCATAAGACAAATTTTTGTTCCTCTCTGCTACAACCAACATATTGCTCTATGCCCTATACTGGAGTGAATGGGTATACTGATAAACTATGGTAATAGACTTCTGTCCCAAGTCTCTCGTGGCAAATAGAAGTTGAGAGAGCCTGACTGAAATTATGGTATTATCAGAAACATAATACAGCTGTAGTACTTAACTGTGGTCGTGGTAATTAAAGAATATCATTCTCATTTGCTTATATGGACCTCTGCAGTATCATATTTGAAGACAGAACTATTGCCCAGCCAAATACACCTGGAGAAAAATACTTAAGACACTTTCACCATTTTATCTTAAAAGTGCCAGATGCTCTGTTTTAGGTCTTGACATGTTACCATCAAACTCTGTAGCATTGGGAGTATGAGATCATACAGAGTCTGACTCGTCTACTTTCTTCCCCTTACTTTCTCATTAAAAAAACCCACAAACATGTGGGGAGAGACTTGAAGGAATCAGGCAGGACGGCGGGTACTGCTCCATTGTTAGAAAGGGATGTGCTGGAACTGGTAGGCTATAAACCTTGGGAGGCCTGATAAGGGAAATAGAGAAGCGCCGATGTGGTGGAGAATTACTGACCCGTCAGTCATGCTCGATAAAGGGCTGGAACTTAGAGTCTTTTGCAAAAATAGCTTAGTTGCTAACTGTCCAATTGCTAAAGTTTAAGTAGCTACCAATTAGCGCCTGCTGATAAGAACTTTGAAGCATAATAACCAATCAGTTTAAAAAATGGGTCTTCTAATTTTCTATATAAACGAGCGTTATATGCAATAAAACGACCCTCTACTTGCATCAAGCTCTGTCCCGTCTCTCAATCGTGGCACAAACAAACAAACAAAAAAAAAAACCAAAAAGAGAGAGAGAATAAAATGGGGCTTTTTGGTTTTCCGAATTTTGCAGTTTCAAGTTTATTTGCCGTTTGCTTTCGGGACAGCATAACTCTTAAGGATCAATCAACCCTATAGGGATCATTCTCATTTTAATGGCAATTATTATGAGAATTATTTAGAGAGAATAATGCTGCCCTTAGGGGCCTATTAATTCTCCTCCTTTCACTTGCTTGACAGAACTGGCCGTCTGTAATAAACTTTGCATAACCAATTTGTTAATCAAACCTGTTGGTTGTTAAAATATATTGATCTCTACAACTTAGTAATTAAGCTGCTTTTAACCACACTAACTTATTAGACAATAAGCACAGCAACAATTGTAGAAACTAGATATTGAGCTAAGTAAGCAGGATGTGCCTGTCTTGATTACCTTATCGTATAACTCCTCAAGAGCAGTTTTCTGAGAAAATAAGGAACTGGTCCCAGAAACCGGCCAAGGCCGATTCCGTGGCTTGGACAGATAAACTTGAGGGAGTGTCCTCTTGGAACTAATTGTAATACCCCTTGGAACTAATTGTAATACGTCTTGGAACTAATTTTAATACGAAGTGGGAATAGGTCATGAAAATGTATAGGCGTACCGGGAAATCCCATACATATGTAACACTTAACTGTTTAACTGTGAAACACGTTACCATATCAGGTGCGCGCCATTGGTGGAGCAGAGACTCCCCGGCCGCCCAGCACTGTTTTGCCTGCTTGATTGCTTGCTTCAATAAACCTTGATTGGATTATCCACGGGCTGGTGTACAAATTTTCGTCGTAACTTATAACACGTCTAACAAGCCTTTACATATACTGAATCCAAAGACACATGTAAAGCTCTGCATACAAATGTGATTGCAGAGCTACAGCTTCTTCTGGTATCTTGACTGTTTCGTCTGTCCTGCTTCATAAAAGTCCCCGAGATTATCATTTGAAAGCACCACAAAGCATAGTAAAAAGAACCCATTTTTCACTCTTTGCATCTCATTTTAAATGAGTAATGACCACCAGCTTATAGGTCAAAGACACCTTATTCCTTTATCAAAAATCTTCAACATTAAAGAAAAAACAAGTCATAGATACACTGAAGAATAAGTTTTGCTTGGGATAGGAAGAAGAGGATTAGACACAGAACTGAAGATGTGTGGCCCTCTAGTAGAGCTGGGACCACTTTATACATACATAGTATTTCTGGAGCTACAAAACATTCATCACAATAACGGATAGACAAGACATTTAAGACAGAAGAAGGACTTTCCTCTGATAGTAGAGCTACATTTGAATGTTACCTTTTATAGAACTCAAGAAAAGATGTGAGTAAAGGTCAAATTACCGGAAAAATAGTCTTAGGCTTCTCTAGATTGCAACTTTTGAGTTCAAGAAACTGAGTCATGATTCCCTCAAGGGAGTGTCGTTGTTTAACCCCCAAGCCAGCAACTAGAGCACCACGCAGCCACTCACTCACTCCCCCCACCACCACCCAGCGGGATGGGGGAGAGAATCGGAAAAAAGTAAACCTCGAAGGCTGAGATAAGAACAGTTTAATAGAACAGAAGAAACTAATAATGATAGTAATAACAATACTAAAATGACAATAATAATAATAATAATAAAAGGATTGGAATACACAAAACAAGTGATGCACAATGCGATTGCTCACCACCCGTCGACCGACACCCACTTAGTTCCCGAGCGGCGATCCCTCCCCGCCCAACTCCCCCCAGTTTATATACTAGGCATGACGTCGCATGGTGTGGAATACCCCGTTGGCCAGTTTCGGTCAGCTGCCCTGGGTGTGTCCCCTCCCAACTTCTTGTGCCCCTCCAGCCTTCTTGCTGGCTGGGCACGAGAAGCTGAAAAATCCTTGACATTAGTCTAAACACTACTTAGCAACAACTGAAAACATCAGTGTGTTATCAACATTCTTCTCATACTGAACCCTAAACATAACACTATACCAGCTACTAGGAAGACAATTAACTCTATCCCAGCTGAAACCAGGACAGGAGAAGAGCACAAAGACTTCCGACTACATTGATTAGAAATCCCTTAAAAATGTATTAGGATCCAAAGTCTTACTTTTCCACTCCACCCAGCTCCAGCTAATTTCTCCTTTAGGATAGGAGTTGTGATCAAACGGAAGTAGGAACAGAGCTGTAGTACAGTTGCAAAGCCTTCTGCAAAGGATGGCCCACATTTCCTGAATATCTTCCCCAAAGAATAAGCAAGCATAATGTAAGTGTAGAGAATAACCACAATTCCTGCGCTTTCACGCTTCCTCTGGACCCCCTCTGTTGGTGTGACCGGTACCCCCCTGCTCCTGACCCCTGGTAATATGGTTAGCACATAGCTAACGCCATTTTATAAGGCAAACGGCCATTCTCCGTGACCGAGCTGGTCACATATTCGTCCCCTTTCCCCTCATTATCAGTCCCTGAAGGTCCTGCGAACCGAGTAGACAAATCAAACAGATTTCTTCTTCTCCTCTCTGTCGGCCTCAAGATTCCTGGGTGCCAGACTGACTACTCCCCTCCTTACTGGCCTTGAAGGTCCCAGGCACCCAGCCAACCAGGTGGTGGTGATGACCCCCTCACAGAACAGGGAAGCATAGCAGCACACAGAGCACTGTCTATAAAATCAAGCAGTTACAAGTCTTAAGCGGGAACTTAGACCGGAACTGCTGCTGGACAGTGAGACCCGTGACCTCCCAGTGGCCAGGGATGCCTCCACCATTGGCTTCTTCCTCCAAGGATTAAGTGACTCATGTTCTTTTATGTCTTCTCGAGTCTAGATTACAATTGTTATATTGACACAGCAAGCCAAATATTAAGATTTGACCCAATCTGCAGAGGGTCCAGGTGATTAGAAACCATAAGCTAAGCTGTGCTATAAAATTCTGTGCTATGCTACTTATAAAATTGTGCTACACTGATTCTTCTTGTAGAAAGCCTGTGCTATTCTGATAATAAATTCTATGCTATGCTAATCATAAAACCCCGTTTAAAAAAAAAAAAAGAGCTTTAATTGTAACTACAACTTAGTGCCATCATCATTCTGCCAAGGATCCCTAAAAGAACCTGTCTGTCCCCTCAGTGTCAGGTGATAGTTGGGTAAGTTCAAACCATTTTATTATTCAGTATAAGGATACCACACCAGACAATAAAGATAAATATTATTATATGCATGGAACAGAGAAACAGAGCTTAAGTGACTTTGTTCAAGGTCACAAGATATCTATAGGATGGATTCTCTATCACTTTTAATTTTCTATATTTTTATGAATTTATAAATTATTTGTATTCGTCTAGCATACACTGGTCAGTATACTAAAACCTTCACTTCAATGTTCTATACTATCCATAAAACTATAGCCTGTTACCTGAATGACAGCAAAGTATTAGGGTTGATCCTATTAAAACCATACTAACATTCTTTGAGTCTAATTTTTTTTATTATTTTCCTTCTGAAGAAAATGAAAATGAACTGCTCTACTGCGCAGTTCCTGGTGCAGATCGTTGTGTCTCCAATGGACACCGGAACATCATGCCACAGCATCTGCTTCTTGACTGATTGTCTATGCAAGATCTCATTTTCTAAAAATCACACACCTTGCCTTCAGAAATACCATCACTGAAGGTACACTGATTGCATCAGCAGGCCTTCTGCCTCCCAACACACAAAGAACAGGGAAGGCAATCAATGCCATCTGCTTGCAAGGAGATGTAACCATCAGAGCAAATATCACTCTAAATGCAGTATTATCAAGAATTATCAAGCAAAACTTTTGTCAAATGCCGGTATGCTTGGAAAAGGAAGAAAATTAATGCTGCAAGTTACCGAGCTGAAAAGCCTCTTTGGTGTTAAATTAACTAAATGTAACATCATGTTTTGAATGCCTGGGGAAGAATCAACTGCAAAAGATTCCACTTTCACATGGAAGTTTAAACAGGCAAGGATACACCTTTAGACTAATGACCTTCTAAAATTGTATGATGATTTTCTGAAAAGATGAATGATTAAAAATAAAGACATTTGGGCACAAATATTTGACCTGAAATCTCACTGTCCAATTTCAGATAATGTTGCATCTCTACGATTATGGATTGTGGGAAGATTTTCAGGCTATTATCTAATGCATTCTTCAAAATACAGGATAACATAAGAGATCACCTTTAACTCAAGGAATTAGAACAGCAGGTAACTTCTTTCTGAAACACAGGTAAGAGAGAACTTGTTTTTTATTAGAAGACCATTACTTCATGTAAATCATTTGCAATGCCATTTCCCACGTATGCTACTGGAGACTCAGAAATGCGCAGCCTAGCCCCTGGTTGACACTTAGGTCACAAAGGAAAACAGTTTGGATAATTCTCAGGTCAAGTTAATTAAACTAAGTGACTACACAACTGATAAATTTAGGTTATTCAGTAACAACAGAGAATGTGTCTGACTGAAAGAAAAGGGACACAGATTAACATCATCCCTTGGTAACTACCAGAAGCAAGCCTGAAACAGCAAATGGACGGTGCACTTGCCAAACAGCACCTGCAATAGTGTAAACTCCACGTTCTATAGTGTAAACTCCACGTTCTACCACCATAACCCCACGGCAAACCCAGCAGTTGGCGTGCAGTGTTTTATAATCACATTTAAGCTTCCCCCTGAGATGTACCATAGCCAAACATTAAATTTGGAGAGAAGCCATTGAACTTTCCAACACGACTGATTATTAAACAAGTTACTTTCCGTATTCTCCCATGCTCTCCTCTTTAAATCTCATGTCTTATGCCAGTTCTACTAGAGAGGTGGCAGCAGTAGAAAACAAGCCCAAACAAGGAAAACTAGTGTTCAGCCAACATCCTCCTCTCCCCTCCAACAGCGTCAAGCTGCAATGGGACTAATATTTTTCTTCTCTTTCACATCAAATCCTTCTGTTGAACACTTACACCAGCAAACCTTCTGTCGTAATGCTTTATCTTTAATCATTCTATCATTTCTTGTTTATGTATTACAGTATGTTGTATTGTTTCAAAGACAGCATACACTATGTATTTTACAGGTATTTTCACCTTCTGCAGTTCACAGAATACCTTCTGTAATCTTCTGCAAGTCAATGTTCCTTGTTAATATTTAGTGTATTAATGGAAAAAATAAGTCTTTAAAAAACAAATTAAAAAAATCAAACAGCTGTTTTATTTCATAGTAGCTGTTAGACACCTCTCCCTCTCTGATAAAAACACCAAGACAATTATAAATTGCTCTTCATGCACACCTGTGGTGGGTTGACCTTGGCTGGTCACCAGGTGCCCACCAAGCCGCCCTATCACTGCCTCTCCCCCCCCGAAAATATGATGAAAAGCTCATAGGTCAAGATGAGGACAGAGAGATCACTCAGCAATTACCATCACGGGCAAAACAGACTCAACTTGGGGAAGATTAATTTAATTTATTACCAATTAATCACAGAGTAGGATAATGAGAAATAAAACCAAATCTTAAAAACACCTTCCCCCCCACCCCTCCCTTCTTCCCAGGCTCAACTCCTAACTCTTTTACCTCCTCCTCCCCCTCCTTCTTCACTGACCTTGGTGACTGCGGGGTTGTTTCTCTCACATATTCTCACTCCCCTCTCACAGCTGCTGTTGTGCAGTGGTTTTTACCCTTTCTTATCACAGAGACGCTACCAACATTGCCGATTGGCTCAGCTTTGGCCAGTGGCAGGTCCGTCTTGGAGCCGGCTGGAACTGGCTCTGTCCGACATGGGGGCAGCTTCTGGCATCTTCTCACAGAAGCCACCCCTGCAGACCCCTGCCCCCCTCCCCCCAACCTTGCCACATAAACCCAATACATGTCAGTAACAGTGGTTGCAGATTTTTTTTCTGCCACCCATCCCAATGTCACAATATCGCAGAATGGTTGAGGTTGGAAGGGACCTCTGGTGGTCATCTGGTCCAACCTCCCTGCTCAAGCAGGGCCACCTAGAGCGGGTTGCCCAGGACCACATACAGATGGCTTTTGAATATCTCCAAGGAGGGAGACTCCACAACCTCCCTGAGCAACCTATTCCAGTGCTCAGTCACCTTCACAGTAAAAAAAAAAAAAAAAAGTGTTTCCTGATGTTCAGATGGAACCTCCTGTGTTTCAGTCTGTGCCCATTGCCTCTTCTCCTGTCACTGGGAACCACTGAAAAGAGCCTGGCTCCGTCCTCTTTGCACCCGCCCTTCAGGTGTTTATATACATTGATGAGATTTCCCCCCCAAGCCTTCTCTCCACTAGGCTAAACAGTCCCAGCTCTCTCAGCCTTTCCTCATAGGAGAGATGCTCCAGTCCCTTAATCATTTCCTAGCATTACAAAGCGTATATTCAGACATGTACACAATTCCTTACAACTGACACTTAAGTTTGTATCCAAGGCTCATCCCAACCACTTGGCATGACTTGCATGACTACACAGTGGACACAACCACTCTTGCATCCATCGTGAAAGGCCCTGAAGCCAACGAAAGCCCGCTGGCTTCCACAGGTTTTGCATCAGCTTCCAAACCAGGCTATAGCCCTGTGACACTAACATCATCTATTCCTGTTCCTGCTGTCATCCTAGTCAGGTAGCTGGCACTCTGGGGCCTAAGAGATTTTTTTTTTTATCCTTCTTCCCAGTGGTAAGGGACTGTTCTCTTTCGCTGTCTCAGCTTGGCATCAGAAGACATGCTTATGTACTTTGTCCCACATTGGCCACACACATCCCATAAATGAGAGCATAGCGCAGAGACACCTGCTTAGTGCCAGCCCGTTCTGATAGCATATTTCCATACATTCTGTATGGTATGTCTAAATATTTTGATGGTTTTAATATTTTGTACCAGCCGTGGAAACTGGTTTGCTGCTAGGTGACTGTAAAAGTGAGATTTGGTACATAATTATTAGAACTATCCCCCGTGCATCCAGCGCTGCGATAAAGAATGCCTGCTTTCTAAAACTCCAAAACGAGTCTTAGAGAGTTTCTTCAACCGGCTTTTCGGTAACATTTTGGCGACCCAGATGGGACGAGGCTTCTGAGACTCGACAAACGTGGGATCGCAGGGCCTCCACCCGCCACCGAGATTTCTCGGGGAGACCCTTGATCCCCGTTCCCCAGGCTCACAAGCCAAGGCCACTGGTAAGATTTTATTTAAAGGCATTCTTTTGATTAACCTGGTTCTGGTACTCTTACCTGTAAGCCTGACTAAGAGAAGTCAGCAAGGAAGAAATATGAAAGGATCCTTAAAAATCTGGTATTCTGGTAGAAGTACTTCTCTGGTAAAGGGTATTCGTCTCGCTGGTTGAAGGCGGAGATACCCATTTGGTTTGGTCTCAGTACTTCGATTAAGGCTTTGGGATTTGACTATTGATTTTGGATATGACCTTGGATCTCTGATTGATTCTGTTTGGTATTTTGACTTAGGCTTTGACTTTCCGATTTTTTTATTTTTGTATATTGAAAGTATTGATAATGGGAACAGGACAATCACGTGAACTCCCCAAAAGGTCACCTCTGGGGTGTATTTTGAAGCACTGGAAATAGCTGGGGGGTGTCCCGGGTGGTAACATGCGGAGAGAAGATTTGATTAAATACTGTGATCATTGGTGGCCTCTGTATAAGCTTGATGAAGGGGAAAAGTGGCCTGTGAATGGGACACTAAATTATAACACCATGTTACAACCTATGTTATTTTTGAGACGTGAGCAGAAATGGGATGAAGTTATGTATTGTGATTTGTTCTTTACCTTAAAGAATCATCCCGAGTGGCAAAAGGATTGTGGAATTAATATGCCACCCAGCAATACTTTTATGCCATCTTTGGAAAAAGAGAAAAACAAAAAGGTGACAATAAGCTCAAAAGGTGTTGTTCTGCATGTAGTATTGGGCAAAGATGTTTAAAGTTACGCGAGCAAGAACGAGAGGATGATACTGAAATGATAACTGGATCTCAAAGGGCCCCACCTAGAACTGCTCCCAGAAATAGTGATGAAAGAGAGCCCATGAATAGTCCTGTTGCAGAGTGAATAAGAGCTAAACAGAATGAAGTTATTCAATCTCCTCATCGTCAGGTGCTTAGGACTGAGGGTGTGGCAACTATTAAAGTACCCTTTTCTGTCCTGGATTTAAATAATTGGAAAGTAGCAGCTGGGAGCTATCAAGAAAACCCTGATCAAACAGCCCACGCTTTTGAAACAATGATTCAGACTCAGGATCCTGATTGGAAAGATGCTAGGAAATTTACTAATATGGATCCTGAATCTGAAGAAGGAAAAGCTCAGTTGGCTCCTTTATTTATAGGACAATCCTCTGATGATATCAGAAGGAAATTACAAAAATTACAAGGAGCAGATTCTTGAGATTGGGGAAAATTATTAGAAGTTGCTTGGGTGGCATATAGAAATAGAGATGAATTACAGAGTAAAATGAATGCAAGGTTAGTAGCTGCTCTGGAAGCAGGAGCTGGCATGGGACGAGGGAGAGGAACTGGATTGGGGTCACCAGTGGGATTAAACCAGCCCCTGGGACCAAATCAGTGCGCATACTGTAAACAAGAAGGACACTGGAAAGGGGAATGTCCCCTGAGACCTGCGAGGTCACAAGTGATCCCAATCTCAACCGCACAATCTCAGCAAGTTCCCCCTTTCTTGGGAAAGTTGAGTGAAAGTATGTGACGGCGACCGGAGGGGAGTCTCCCAGCAGAACCTCTGGTTACAGCTAACCTGGGAGAACAGAAAATTGCATTTTTAGTTGACACTGGAGCCACCTTTTCAGTTTTAAACACCTTAGAGGGGGAGTTAAGTTCTGAAGAAATTAGTGTTGTTGGTGCGACAGGTGAACGAGAGGCTAGACCCTTCTTTAAACCTTTGGCAATTAAATTAGGAAAGCAATGGGTCACTCGTCAGTTTCTGTATTTGCCAATTCTCCTAAACCCCTGCTAGGGAGAGACCTACTCGAGAAATTGGGAGCAGAAATTAAATTTAAAAATGGTGAGATTAAAATTTTAATTCCAGAAACTAAACATATCGAAGCAGTGGCTTTGTTGTTACAGGACGGCTACCGAAAGCAGAGGATCATACCAGTCGAAGTAAATAATGCTGTAATTCCAATCGTCTGGGCTAGGGAAGTTCCTGGTAAATCCAAAAGAGCAGAGCCTGTGAGAATTAATTTAAAGCCAGGATCGAGTCCGGTAAGAATTAAACAATAACCCCTAAAACTGGAAAGTCAGAAAGGGTTAGTACCGATAATACAAAAATTTCTAAAGTACAAATTGTTAATAGAATGTGAATCCAAATATAACACCCCAACCTTGCCTGTTAAAAAGGCTAATGGAAAAGATTACAGGTTATTTCAAGACCTCAGAGCGATAAATACAAGATATTCACCCGGTAGTAGCAAATCCTTATACTTTGTTAACAACCCTAACAGAGTAACAAGAATGGCTCACAATGTTAGACTTAAAAGATGCCTTTTTCTGTATTCCCTTGGATCGCAACAGTCAAGAGCTTTTTGCTTTTGAATGGGAAAATCCTGAGACTGGGAGAAAAACACAGTATACATGGACAGTCTTGCCTCAAGGCTTTAAGAACAGCCCTACCATTTTTGGAAATCAATTGGTATGAGAATTAGAGATTTGGAAGAAAGAAAATAATCAAGGAATCTTGTTGCAATATGTGGATGATCTGTTAATTGCAGCTGAGACAGAAGAACAATGCACAAAGTTAACTATTAGCCTTTTGAACTTTTTGGGAATTGGTGGATATCGAGTGTCAAAAGAGAAAGCCCAAATAACCCAGAGAGAAGTAACTTATTTGGGGTTTGAAATCCTGAAAGGACAGAGACAATTAGGAACTCAGAGGAAGGAGGCAATTTGTCGTCTCCCTGAACCTAAGAATCTAGAAGAGGCGCGAGCATTTCTGGGAATGGTTGGGTGGTGTCGCCTGTGGATTGCAAATTATGTCTTGCTGGTCTGACCTTTATACGAGCAGCTCAAAACCTCAAACAATGGATTTATAGATTGGACTGATGCCGGGAAAGCTGCTTTCAAAGAACTGAAATGGGCTCTAATGGAGGCGCCAGCCCCAGGCCTGCCAGGTCTCACAAAGATATTTGAACTCTTTACTCATGAAAGAAAAGGTATAGCTCTGGGTGTCCTGGCCCAATATCTGGGACCAAGTCGGCAAGCTGTGGCCTACTTCTCAAAGCGATTAGACAATGTGAGTCTGGGATGGCCTGGTTGTCTGAGAGCCATCACTGCAACTGTGCTATTGATCCAAGAAGCTCGCAAGTTCACCCTAGGACAAAGAATTACAGTGTATGTTCCCACATGGTAATCACTGTGCTCAAACAGAAAGCGAGGCATTGGTTATCCCTTAGTGGAATGCTGAAATACCAAGTGGTATTGCTGGAGCAAGACGATGTTTACTTAAAAACTACTACTATCGTTAACCCTGCTGTGTTTTTAACAACTGATCAAGTTGAAGGAGAACTGGAACATGACCGCCTGCAGACAATTGAAGAGGTCTACTCCAGCCGACCGGATCTCTGAGATGCGCCACTAGAAGAAACAGATTGGGAACTATATACCGATGGAAGCAGTTTCATCCGTGAAGGAAAACATTTATCAGGATATGTGGTAACCACTACTGAGAAGGTAATTGAATCACGAGCTTTGCCCTCGAATGTATCTGCCCAAAAGGCTGAATTGATAGCTCTTACTCGAGCGCTGGAACTAAGTCAAGGAAAGCGAGTCAACATTTGGACAGACTCAAAGTATGCTTTTGGAGAATTACATGCACATGGAGCAATATGGAAAGAAAGAGGACTGTTATCTGCACAAGGAATCACCATTCAGCATGCAGAACAAATACTGAAATTGTTAGAAGCCATTCAAAAGCCAACAGCAGTCGCGATAATGCACTGCAAAGCACATCAGTCAGGTAGGACTGTCCTTGAAACAGGTAACCGATTGGCTGATAGAGCTGCTAAAGAGGCTGCAGAAAAAGGCATCCTAGCACTAGTTCCAGAGAAAAGTGTAAATTTACCTAAAGAAACTCCAAATTATAATGAAAAAGATGAAGAATTAATTATTAAATTGCAGGCTAACAAAAATGAAACAGGACGGGCCGTAACACCAACAGGTTAAATAAGAGTCCCACCCGTAATAATGAGAGAAATTGCCCAGGCTGAACATAACGAAGTATATTGGGGAACAGAAAACCTTGTTAAACATTTACAAAAGTGTATTTTGAATAGAGATCTGACAATAATTATTCAAATAATTACAAGCAGATGTGAAATTTGTATATGTAATAATCCCAAAACCAATAATAAAATCTTTTTTTGAATTACTAAGGAAGGAAATTCTCCAGGAAAATATTGGCAAATTGAGTTTACAGAATTGCTTCAAAAAGAGGGATATTGATATATCCTAGTTCTAGTTGATACCTTTACTGGGTAGCCTGAGGCTTTCCCTTGTCGCACCAACAAAGCAAGAGAAGTAGTTATCATCATTGTTATAATCTGTGTCAATTTTAGCTGTCTTAAATGAGCTGTGACACGATGTATGTTCAAGTGAGACTACTAAATGAATTAGTAGCCTCAAACAGAAAGGAGGGAATTGATAGCATATTTCCATACATTCTGTATGGTATGTCTAAATATTTTGATGGTTTTAATATTTTGTATCAGCTGTGGAAACTGGTTTGCTGCTAGGTGACTGTAAAAGTGAGATTTGGTAAATAATTATTAGAAACCTTATCCTAACACTATGATTGAAACAATTGACAAAAGTATAGCCAAGCAATTAACTAGTTACTCCTAAGTTTTGCAGTTCTTTGCTCTTATGACTAGATGTTCCTGTACGCTAGAGGAGAACAATGTTGAAACTGACCACACGTGATTGAAACTGCATTAAGCTTCAGGATCAAAGGACAAGGACAAGAATAAAGACTTCAAGGACAGCCAACAAGAACTTCAAATGGGTCAGTAGTCGCAAAAGCAGCCCTTCAACTCAAATGGATCCTTCATTGCACATGATCGGATGTAGGCAGTACTATGATAATAAGTTACAATCATTTTTATGTATATGTATACTAATCTGATTAATATGAAATTAGTTATTCTATATAACCTGTTTGTGCTAAAGCTGTGGTATGCACGCTAGGTGGAACTATCCCCCGTGCATCCAGCACTGCAATAAAGAATGCCTGCTTTCTAAAACTCCAAAACGAGTCTTAGAGAGTTTCTTTGACCGCCTTTTTGGTATCTGTTCCAACTCAACTTGATATATGTTCACGGCATAGCATTGTGCATAGTGCTAGTACAGATCTAAAAGGAGTAAAATTGATTGACACTACTAAATGGTCACCACCTCGCAGATGTGTTCCCCTCTGCGAGTGAATTAAGACTACAGACTCTCACCTCAGCCTTCTCCACTTCAGGCAGCACATTTCCAAGGAGAAAAACAATGTCGAGTTTGGGCATTACTCCTGCCTGGGCAGGGTTAACGGCACAAGCTGTCAGCATGCTCAGCATCAATCGAAACTGAATAGTTAGTCTTAAACTGCTGTATCAGCACATGCAAGCATTCATCTTCATCTGAACATCAGGAGCTTTCAGAAGTGTTTAGCTTCCCCCCCCCGCCCCCCAAAAATATTACATTTATTAGCACTGCAACATATCATATGGAAGTGTTATTCTCTGATACAAGTGTGCTAAGCAGCACGCAACAGAGAACAAAGATAGCCCCTGACCCAAAAGCGCACAACTTAAGTGATCTGAAATAGTTGTCCAATTTATGTTGCAGCAACAGATTCAGTTTTCAATGAACATACTTGGATTCAGTGGACCACTTGTGGAAACCCATAGGAATTTTACCAATGGATTTTATTTAACAGAGAACAAGGCTTAAAAACAAATATTGGATATCGCCGAGATAAACTGTCCTGGTTTCAGCTGGGATAGAGTTAACTGTCTTCCTAGTAGCTGGTACAGTGCTAGGTTTTGAGTTCAGTATGCGAAGAATGTCGATAACACTGATGTCTTCAGTTGTTGCTCAGTAGTGTTTAGACTATAGTCAAGGATTTTTCAGCTTCTCATGCCCAGCCAGCGAGAAAGCTGGAGGGGCGCGAGAAAGCTTGAGGGGCACAAGAAGTTGGCACAGGACACAGCCAGGGCAGCTGACCCAAACTGGCCAACGGTGCATTCCATACCATGGGACGTCCCATCTAGTATAGGAACTGGGAAGTGGGGGCAGGGAATCGCCCCTCGGGGACTAGCTGGGTGTCGGTCAGCAGGTGGTGAGCAATTGCCCTGCGCATCATTTGTACATTCCAATCCTTTTGTTACTACTGTTGTCATTTTATTAGTGTTATCATTATCATTATTAGTTTCTTCTTTTCTGTTCTATTAAACCATTCTTATCTCAACCCAGGAGTTTTACTTCTTTTCCCAATTTTCTCCCCCATCCAGTGGGATGGGGGGGGGGGGGACTGAGTGAGCGGCTGCGTGGTGCTTAGTTGCTGGCTGGGGTTAAACCACAACAGTTTCCAAAGTAGGCAAACAGGGAAAGGAAGAGGAAAAACAACATGTCTGTTTCTCACTTTCTCCATCTTTCACTAGCCTTTCTCTCTCTCTCTCTCTCTCTCTCTCCCCCTCTCTATCTCGCCTTCTTCATTCACTCTGTCTCACACTCACATTCTCGCTTTCACCGTATCCCTCTCTTGCCCTCTCCCTCTGTTTCGCTCCCCCTTCCTTTCTCGCTCACTCTTCCTCTATCTTTTGCTGTTGCTCTCACACAGTTTCTTGCTTTTGCTCCATGACGTTTGCTCTTTTCCTCTCTTGCTTTCTCTCTCTTGCTCAGTCTCTTTGCTTTTGCCCCTTGCTTTCTCTCTTAGTCAGTATTTAGCTCTCTCCCGCTTTTTCTGTCTTCAACTCGCTTTGTCTCTTGTGTGCTTTCTCTCTCTCTTACTCTCACCCTCTCGCTTTTGCTGTCTCTCTTGGTTTGTCTGTCTGCTCTCCCTATTCCCTCCCCCCTCTGTTTCACTATTTTGCCCTCTCTTTCTCTCTTCATATCTTACTCTCCCTCTCTTTCCATCTCTCTCTCTAACTTCCTCCGTCCGTCCAACTATTTATCTTTCTTTTAGAAGTTCTCTTTTCTGTTCCTTTCTCTTTCATCCTCTCTACCTCTCTCCCTGTTTCTCTTTTTTCTTTTTCTACCCCCCTTCTCTTTCTTTCTCTGTCTCTGACTTTTCCTTTCTCCTTCTTTGTCTCTCTGTTGCTTTCTCACCCCCTATTTATCTCTTTTCCCCTTTTGTTTTTATTGCGCTCTCTCTCCCCTCCCCCCCCCCCCCCTTCCTCTTTGCCTCTGTTGTGGGTTAACCCCAGTAGGCAGCTAAGCCCCACACAGCCGCTTGCTCAGTCCCCCCCAGTGGGAGGGGAAAGAGAATCTGAAGGGTAAAAGTGAGAAAATGCATGGGTTAAGATAAAGACAGTTTAATAGGGAAAGCAAAAGCTGTATGCACAAGCAAAGCAAAATAAGGAATTCATTCACTACTTCCCATCTTACTTTCCCAGGAAAGCAGGGCTTCATCACACATAATGGTTACTTGGTGTTACCAATATTTGATAGAAATTAGAATTTTACATAAGTTAGGTTTGGTTAAAAGGGAAAAAACTGTAGAATATAGGAGTTTGAAGTTCGCAATAGTTATAGAAACCTAGGAACATACAAAATGTGCTGTAAGCAATCATAAAAAGAATAAGTATTGTCTTAGATCGGTTAACCATAGAAATTTAGACAGATTTGTTAGATTGTAGTGTTTTGTTTTAATGAACAGAGAGATCGTTATGGACCTTAGCTTTGTGGTTTAGAAACCCTACTTTGATCAAAAGACCAGTTAGTGGAATAGGTAAGATTAACCAATGAATGTTATAGTATAAGAATATTGATAAGGTGATGTAACTGGGGGCCAATCACTAGAAACGTTAAATTTAAGAATTAACATTGAATGTACTTTTATGTAAATCTAATACATGATGGCAAAATCGTACTGCGCAGAATCGTATAAGAGAGGTCAACTATCGGACAAAGTGAGGAAGACTATGGGAGACCACCAGAGGGCTTATGAGGACCACCAGAGACTTCACTACGCCTGCGTAAAAGGACATTTACATATGCTAATGATCTTTCGGACAATTGATGATTATGCATGATATTTCCCAGGAATCTAGTGAATATGTATGACAGGTGTATATTTAACCTGCATGATTAAATCAGACAGGGGCACACACTAGGTGGAGTGATCCCCTGTGTGCCCAGCGCTGCAATAAAGGAGTGCCTGCTTCTTAACTTCTCATTGCTGTTAAGGAGTTTTATTCCGGATTTCAGTAACATTGGGAAGACAAATGCCGTATCTCCAAACTTCCCCCCAGCTTTTATTGCTGAGCATGATGGTATATGGTCTGGAATATCCCTTTGGTCAGTTGGGGTCAGCTGTGCCCCCTCCCAGCGTCTTGTGCACCCCCAGCCTACCCGCTGGGGGTGGGCAGAGGGAGAAACAGAGAAGGTCTTGATGCTGTGTAAGCACTGTTCAGCAATAGCTAAGACATCAGTGTGCTATCAACACTATTTTGGTCACAAATCCAAAACATAGCACCATACGAGCTGCTGTGAAGAAAGTTAACTCTGTCCCAGTCAAAACCAGTACATCACCCTTTCTTGATCTTGCCAACTCCCTGCGTTTTAGCAAAGTTAAATAAAAACATTGAAATCAATTTGCAATACTACAATAAGTGCTGTGGCACAAACTTCTCTACATAAATCCTCCAGATTAAAAGGCAAAGCATTCCTGACAATCTGTGACAGAGTGAAATCCAACCAGCACTCAACATATCAAAGGCCAGGAGGCTCTGTTACAAATAGTCTGATAAAAGAAATCAAAATTTAATCACATAGAAGAGTTAGGTTTGATTAAGAAGTAAAATTGTGAAGCATAATGTATAGGATTGTTAAGTTTGAAATGTAGCCATAGAAACTTTAGGAACTGTGTTATGTGTGACTATAGGAACGTTAATATTGTTAAAGTTTGAAATAGCTGACCATAGAAACCTCACCAGGAAGTTACTGTTTTTTCTATGTTTTGTTTTAAGAAACTAAGGAAACTGTCATGGACACCAGTTATGCTGCTTGGAAACCCCCTTACCCTTCCCATCTCAATTTGAGTATCAAAGATTCCAATCAGTAGAGCTAAGTGAAACTGACCAATGATTGTTTTTAAATAAGAATATTGATAAGGTTATATAATCAGAGGACCAATCATTTATAAAGGTTAAATTTAAGAGCGAGCATAGTATGCATTTTTATGTAAAGAGCTTATGTAACAATGACCTGACAGGAAAAAGTCTATAAAAACTGATGGATTTTGATACCAAGTTGGACACGCCTTTGGAGGAGCGATCCCCCCGTGTCCCCAGCGCTGCAATAAACGAAGTGCCTGCTTCTTAACTTCACATTGGCGTTAAGGAGTTTTATTCCGGATTTTGGTAACAGCTCCATTCCATTAAATATTTAGATCCTTCAAATACAAAACCAAAGAAGCAAAACGAGACAGACAGAACCAACCAAACAGAACAACCTTACCTTTCACAAGCTCGGACAGTCCACGCAGCAATTATCCATAATGAGATACTGAAAACCAACAGTACAGTTCCCGGACATATTGTCATTAAGGTCTTCATAACAAAGCGGGTATTGAAGTTTATCTTATTTAACGCCCCAATGCTTCTAGATGATGCATCAGTGAAAAGTTTGCTATGCAAAAGCATAACTCTGGCAATAAGATACAGCCTTAAGAACATTGGTATAGATAAAATAATATCCACATCAGCTGTTGTTGTGGATGGAGCATAAGAAAAGGCAAGCCGGGCTGTCCACGTGAACGTATAGTTCCCAGGTATGGGATGTATAGCACATACAAGTATTTCCAAGCAGATAAAGAAAATACGCTCATAAGTCATGGCTATCCTCCAGTCATCTGCTCCATTGTCCACCATGAATAACTGAAATGATAAAATATAAGGTTAACTTTAGTATGCCATTAGCAAACCCCATTATAACTCCATTTTAAAATATCATCTTTTCAGAGCTGCTAATGACCACTGAAACCAAAATAAATACGCCATTTCAGCAAATGACATTACTAAGTCACTACTAAGTGAATGTCATTTTGGTTAAGCCAAAAAGAATGTTTTTGTGCACTATTTTTAAAACTGTACATGAAACTGAATTTCCAGATATTATTTACTAAGATTTTTTCATATTTTTGTTTAATTGCCATCTTTGATAAAACAAAAAACTCCGTGACAATTTAAACCTCATTCCTTCAAAATCAATTGATTATTCAAAGTCCATAAAATTAAGAAGAATTTAAGAAAGGTTTTTCAGGATGAAAATCTAAATTTCAAATTTAAAATACTTTCTGCAATACAGCATTAAGACTTCTTTAGAGCACATCAATGCTTCAGACCAGAGAAATTATAGCTTCAGTAAAACCATTCAAGCTTTCTTCAAACTTCAGGTACCAATATAGACTAACACAAGCTGCAAAACCATCCAAGAAACTACATAAAGACTCTAAAAAATAACTCATAGCGGGGGAAAAAAAAATCAGTTCAACTATACCTCAACTACTAGCAATACCTGAACCAGCTGTTTTAAAGCTAGGTTGACCATGTCTAAATGAACTGTAGTCACACCTGCAAACACCAGAGTAGCCTAGGCAGCCAGGTGAGGTCTATTAGTAGCTGAAAATTAAATGCACATGTATGTAGGTCCTTGCAGAATCAAAGCCTTCAGTTTACCACCCAGGAATAAAAGTAATAAAACACTTCACACTGTTTAGTAAATGTTGTTCCTGAAGATTTACTAATTAAATACTTAATTGAACAATATTTGTCACTAGTAGAGAGTAGAGCTATGCAAGGTAACTTTTCAAAAAAGCAACAGGAAAAGACCTTCGTGCTACTTCACTTCCAGTCTGAATCTAGACAAGGCTGTTCAGTAAATATGTAATTGGAAATAAAAAAAACTTTTGCAGGATTTTTAAAATTAGACTATTCAAAAACTTAGAAGTAATTTAAGGAGTGAGAAGGTACAATACACAAAGAATGTCCTTCTGAACGTAAGAAAAGTATTTCCAGCATGCTACGCACCATATACAGGGCCAAACAAGCAATTCCTCATCTGCATTGCTTTTTGCCCCTTTCTATCCTTCAAAAGTTTAGAAATGCAAGCCTGAACTCTCAGTATATGTCCGTTAGAGATCCAAAACCACATTCTACACCTTCCTCCCAACACATTCAGTTTGTCTTCCAGAAAATTGCTCCAGTTCTTTGTTTAAGAAAGTGATAACAGTAAGTTAACTTTATTGTAGTTGGAGTGACACTAAAAGAAAGAAAGAAGTTAACCACAGTAAGAAACAAACAAAACAAAAAAACCCAACCCAAATTCTTTTATTTTGGGGCCTGTTTTTTGCTCCTTCACGTTCCTTCTCTTTATCTTGGGTATAGTTCTTACCTCCACTGCAATACTATTAAAGCCAAAGAAACATAGTGCTGAATTAAGCTGAAGAAACACACTCAGTGAATTCAATGTATGCAACATGAGCGCTTACACTTTCTTTTGCCTGTGGTCTTTCTGAAGACTTTGTATGCTAGATATAAAAATAAAATTCCTACTGGTAGGAAGGCAATCTATCTATTTATTTATTACCAAAAGACAGTTGGTTTGCACTTAGCAAATGTACTATTTGATATAAAGGGCAAAACTTTCAAAATACAACGAGGCTCAAGTGCATTTGCTTCTTGTGACTAGCCTGTAAATGCTCTCAGTCAGATCACACAAATGGTAAAACAGCTGTAAAGAGGTCCAGGTATTTAGAGCACCCAGAATACAGATGAATAGTAACCAGTTTAACTGAATATGAGATAGATAATATCAAATCCCTCAAATGTTGTGTGGTTTTCTGAAGAAAAGAATAAACGAATGACACAGCTGACCATTTCAGTTCTCAGATACATATCAAATACATGTTAAATCAGCAGTGTTTTAAAATTTCTTTTAAAGTTGCAGAATATGCTGGAAAAGCAATGGTCTTTCGTCGTCCCTTTTTACCTACTGTCTTCACAGATTTCAATACAAATACTATATGCAGAAAGGCAATTCAAGAAAAATGATACCTTAAGTATTGATTTGATTCAAAAGATGGGAATAGAAGAATGTTGAGTTAAACTTAGACATCAAAATTTGATCTTACAATTTTCATAAAAGAAAATTATATTTAATAATTTTAAAAAAACACTTTAGGATATCATTATGAAACATATACTTAAGAACATATTCAGTTGTCAGCAGAAGAAATCCTAATATGCTACAAAGAAAGAAGTTTCTCAGTAGTGCTAAGTGAAATGGGTTACATCTGCAGGCACAGAAAATCCTTATCAACTTCCCTTGACTTCGGCTAAGCCAATTGCTTCTAAGAAAAATAATATTCGAAAGTGATAATGTCTTCAGCTGTCACATAATGAGATTTAGGCGGTGAAAACACAGAAGGTAGAAAGCACCAGAAGCCACAGAAGACCACAGATCCAGGACAAATATTCCTATTTAAAAAAAATAGTAACATTTCAAAATCATATTTATGAGGTAAATTTCCATACAAATCCGTGTCTCTCAGTTCAGTCCATGAAATACAGGAATATCAAACATTCTGGAACAAAATAGGCTGTGGATAACAAGTCAATTGGGATGTACTGAAAATAGATAGAAATTAGTACAGGATTTCATGTACATTTTATATGCTTGAAATTATGCGAACTACTAAATGCAACTGTTAATTTTTAATTTGGAAAATGCAGTGGTATTTGTGCATTCCTGCTTGCTTGGTTGTGTACATTTACTATTTGGAAAATGAATGAAGGAGAGAAAGAACAGCTGAACAGCACAATTTAAAGGGGGGTGGGTGGGTGTATATTTTTTTTTATATATGTGTATATATATATACCCTCTCAGCTGCTTTCAGTCAATTCTGTTATAATAACCATGCATTCATTTTAAGATACTACTCCCCATTCAAATGGGGAATGATGCTAGTAATAAAAAGAGAACAAGCTCTTCCTATAAAATTGAGTCCTGCAGCCTATGCAGAAGGCCAAACTCCAGTCAAGGTCAAAGATGTTACACCTGCTCATAGCTTTCAAATTTCTTATTAATTATTAGTCTAACATTGAAATCTAATTTAAGTTCTTCATCAATGTTCTGTAAAGCTTCTTCAAATGCAGAACTACCATCTACCTTTACTTAGCCTGCACTCTATAAGACAAATTTTCAAAAGTTATTTTAATCTGAAATTATATAATGCTTTTCCAACATGTGGTATGTAAAAATAAGACATGAATCTTAAACTATAAATAAACTTGATGTTTCTAACACCACACAGTATAAATATAAAAATAGATAGCACATCATAGATATTAATGGGTGTTTGTGTATTTACATAACAACTTGTGTTAAATTCATATAACACCAGATTAGAAAAAGAGAAACAAGTTCAGAGTAGACAGATTGCACACAATGACAACTTAGATCAGAGACTCCCTGAAGCTACTTAAAAGAAAAGTAGAGAAATTAATTTTGTAAATCATTAGTATATCAAAACAAATTCCTAGCAGGCTATCTGAGGATGTTGGTGAATGCAAAGTACAAGGAAATTGGCCAGTTTCTTTACGATCCCCGTAGAAGAACAAATGTGAAAACAGTATCACTGCTCTGCTGAAAGGAATAAAAAGGAAGCGATAAACAATGATAAAGTAGCATCAGCTGTACGCCTTGAGGCATTCCTTGCAGAAGGAGAATCAACTGTATTCACAAAGGCATTGTGGCAATTGTTTAATTTAAAAATCCAAATTTTAAATGGTTAAATACTGGAGTCGCTTTACCCTTATAAAAGAACTGATGGAACTATGACACAGACTAGCAAATTATAGCCTCTGTGGCTGCTGTTCTACCAAATTTTTGACCAAACACTTTTCTATAGCTTCTAGTCCCCAAAATAGCACTTATGCAACTAAACCCAGCATTACAGTCCTCAGAGAGGAAGAAGGTATTAAGTACAAATGATTGAAAATCATATGGTGGTTGGAGAGAGACATCTCAAGCCTTTCCCTAACTAGGGGATGAAAAACACCTTCTTCCATCATCAGAAGGCATATAATCAAATGGTCTATAAATTATCCAAAGGCCTGTCCTCAATCTTGGAGAGCCTGTAGGAATGCCTGAGGACTCTACATCCTGAATACAGTGCCACAGAGCAGAGAAGTTAGTAAGTTTAAGTCTTATATAAAAGCCATGAGGCATCAAACACCTTCTGCATGCAAAGCACAGAAGGCAAAGAATAATGTTTTTCACAAAACTACATGAAAGCCTTGTTATCTTATATTTTCCAGAATGTTTCCCACATCCAGAGTTAAGACCAAATTTTCTAGTAGGCCATTAGAAATTGATCCACAAGATCTTGTGGATAGAGCTATCTAC